>NC_034188.2:13154130-13166630 GCF_002021735.2 Oncorhynchus kisutch | reverse complement strand
GAAGGACTGACTAGTCCTTGGGCATTGTCCTCTGCTGCTGGGCCATTTGCCAAGCATCAAGAGGTATCAGAGAAGACATAAATTAGGCAAGAGGTATCAGAGAGGACATAAATTAGGGCCGAGCCTACATGCGTCTCTGTAGACTACCTCGCACAATTTTCAAATGCTCTGGCTTAGGGTCTGGTTTGAGACTACTCAGCAGACTATCCTTCTCCTATCCTCAGGGGACCCTGGTCCAGTCCACTGACAGAAGCAGGCTGCTTGAATTATGATCTAAGAAGAGAATTCACATGTATGCAATATTCACCTGTCCTATAATAACATACTGTATAGGAACCTACAGTATAGGGGCTATAGGACTAACACCTAGCACGGCATATAATGCTCCTCTCTGTTCAAATTCAGCTTTGATACAAACCTAGTTCACTGTAGCTAGTTCACATCTGGATGTTTAAACCTACTAGTTCACTGTAGCTAGTTCACATCTGGATGTTTAAACCTACTAGTTCACTGTAGCTAGTTCACATCTGGCAGTTTAAGCCTATTGGGTATCTAGACATGTCTGCATCCCAAACGGAACACTATTCCCTAGTGCACCATCAGTCAAAAAATAGTGCACCATATAGGGTGTTATTTGGGACACACCTATGGTTCCTCCCCCTGATCCATTTAAACCTATTGAGTCCCTAGACATGGTTTCTCCCACCCCAGAGGCTGCTTACTGCAGTGTTAGGAATGACATGGTTTCTCCCACCCCAGAGGCTGCTTACTGCAGTGTTAGGAATGACATGGTTTTGTAACGCTTGTCGTCTGGGGAAGGAGAGGAGGACCAATGAGCAGCGTGGTAAGTGTTCATCTTATTTAATGAAAAAACTGAACACTGAATAACAAACAACAAAGAAACAACTGAAACAGTTCTGTCTGGTGGAGACACACAAAGACTGGAAACAACCAGAACAGTTCTGTCTGGTGGAGACACACAAAGACTGGAAACAACCAGAACAGTTCTGTCTGGTGGAGACACACAAAGACTGGAAACAACCAGAACAGTTCTGTCTGGTGGAGACACACAAAGACTGGAAACAACCGGAACAGTTCTGTCTGGTGGAGACGCACAAAGACTGGAAACAACCGGAACAGTTCTGTCTGGTGGAGACACACAAAGACTGGAAACAACCAGAACAGTTCTGTCTGGTGGAGACACACAAAGACTGGAAACAACCAGAACAGTTCTGTCTGGTGGAGACACACAAAGACTGGAAACAACCGGAACAGTTCTGTCTGGTGGAGACACACAAAGACTGGAAACAACCGGAACAGTTCTGTCTGGTGGAGACACACAAAGACTGGAAACAACCAGAACAGTTCTGTCTGGTGGAGACACACAAAGACTGGAAACAACCAGAACAGTTCTGTCTGGTGTAGACACACACAGACTGGAAACAACCGGAACAGTTCTGTCTGGTGGAGACACACAAAGACTGAAAACAACCGGAACAGTTCTGTCTGGTGGAGACACACAAAGACTGGAAACAACCGGAACAGTTCTGTCTGGTGCAGACACACAAAGACTGGAAACAACCGGAACAGTTCTGTCTGGTGGAGACACACAAAGACTGGAAACAACCGGAACAGTTCTGTCTGGTGGAGACACACAAAGACTGGAAACAACCGGAACAGTTCTGTCTGGTGGAGACACACAAAGACTGGAAACAACCGGAACAGTTCTGTCTGGTGTAGACACACAAAGACTGGAAACAACCGGAACAGTTTTGTCTGGTGGAGACACACAAAGACTGGAAACAACCGGAACAGTTCTGTCTGGTGGAGACACACAAAGACTGAAAATAACCACCCACAAAACACAATGGAAAACAGGCTACCTAAATATGGTTCTCAATAAGGGACATCGATTGACAGCTGCCTCTGATTGAGAACCATACCAGGCCAAACACAGAAATAGAAAATCATAGACAAACTAACATAGACAACCCACCCAACTCATGCCCTGACCAGACTAAAACAAAAGACAAAACAAAGGAACTAAGGTCAGAACGTGACAGTACCCCCCCACCCCCTCCCAAAGGTGCGTACTCCGACCGCAAAACCTGAACCTATAGGGGAGGGTCTGGGTGGGTGTCTGTCGGCGGTGGCGGCTCTGGCGCGGGACGTGGACCCCACTCCACCATAGTCTTTCTCCGCCTCCTTAACCGCCTCCGTGGCTTCTTAAGAGTGGCGACCCTCGCCGCCGTCCTCGGACTGGGGACCCTGGCCACGGGTCCCGAATGAACGGGAGATTCCGGCAGTGCCGGAGTGAAGGACGACTCCTGCAGCGCCGGACAGGCGGAAGCATGGTTTGACATGGTTTCTCTCACCCCAGAGGCTGCTTACTGCAGTGTTAGGAATGACATGGTTTCTCCCACCCCAGAGGCTGCTTACTGCAGTGTTAGGAATGACATGGTTTCTCCCACCCCAGAGGCTGCTTACTGCAGTGTTAGGAATGACATGGTTTCTCCCACCCCAGAGGCTGCTTACTGCAGTGTTAGGAATGACATGGTTTCTCTCACCCCAGAGGCTGCTTACTGCAGTGTTAGGAATTACATGGTTTCTCCCACCCCAGAGGCTGCTTACTGCAGTGTTAGGAATGACATGGTTTCTCTCACCCCAGAGGCTGCTTACTGCAGTGTTAGGAATGACATGGTTTCTCCCACCCCAGAGGCTGCTTACTGCAGTGTTAGGAATGACATGGTTTCTCCCACCCCAGAGGCTGCTTACTGCAGTGTTAGGAATGACATGGTTTCTCCCACCCCAGAGGCTGCTTACTGCAGTGTTAGGAATTACATGGTTTTTCTCACCCCAGAGGCTGCTTACTGCAGTGTTAGGAATGACATGGTTTTTCTCACCCCAGAGGCTGCTTACTGCAGTGTTAGGAATGACATGGTTTCTCCCACCCCAGAGGCTGCTTACTGCAGTGTTAGGAATGACATGGTTTCTCCCACCCTAGAGGCTGCTTACTGCAGTGTTAGGAATGACATGGTTTCTCCCACCCCAGAGGCTTCTTACTGCAGTGTTAGGAATGACATGGTTTCTCCCACCCCAGAGGCTGCTTACTGCAGTGTTAGGAATGACATGGTTTCTTTCACCCCAGATGCTGCTTACTGCAGTGTTAGGAATGACATGGTTTATCTCACCCCAGAGGCTGCTTACTGCAGTGTTAGGAATGACATGGTTTCTCTCACCCCAGAGGCTGCTTACTGCAGTGTTAGGAATGACATGGTTTTGTAACGCTTGTCGTCTGGGGAAGGAGAGGAGGACCAATGAGCAGCGTGGTAAGTGTTCATCTTATTTAATGAAAAAACTGAACACTGAATAACAAACAACAAAGAAACAACTGAAACAGTTCTGTCTGGTGGAGACACACAAAGACTGGAAACAACCAGAACAGTTCTGTCTGGTGGAGACACACAAAGACTGGAAACAACCAGAACAGTTCTGTCTGGTGGAGACACACAAAGACTGGAAACAACCGGAACAGTTCTGTCTGGTGGAGACACACAAAGACTGGAAACAACCAGAACAGTTCTGTCTGGTGTAGACACACAGACTGGAAACAACCGGAACAGTTCTGTCTGGTGGAGACACACAAAGACTGAAAACAACCGGAACAGTTCTGTCTGGTGGAGACACACAAAGACTGGAAACAACCGGAACAGTTCTGTCTGGTGGAGACACACAAAGACTGGAAACAACCGGAACAGTTCTGTCTGGTGGAGACACACAAAGACTGGAAACAACCGGAACAGTTCTGTCTGGTGGAGACACACAAAGACTGGAAACAACCGGAAAAGTTCTGTCTGGTGTAGACACACAAAGACTGGAAACAACCGGAACAGTTCTGTCTGGTGGAGACACACAAAGACTGGAAACAACCGGAACAGTTCTGTCTGGTGGAGACACACAAAGACTGAAAATAACCACCCACAAAACACAATGGAAAACAGGCTACCTAAATATGGTTCTCAATAAGGGACATCGATTGACAGCTGCCTCTGATTGAGAACCATACCAGGCCAAACACAGAAATAGAAAATCATAGACAAACTAACATAGACAACCCACCCAACTCATGCCCTGACCAGACTAAAACAAAAGACAAAACAAAGGAACTAAGGTCAGAACGTGACAGTACCCCCCCACCCCCCCCCAAAGGTGCGTACTCCGACCGCAAAACCTGAACCTATAGGGGAGGGTCTGGGTGGGTGTCTGTCGGCGGTGGCGGCTCTGGCGCGGGACGTGGACCCCACTCCACCATAGTCTTTCTCCGCCTCCTTAACCGCCTCCGTGGCTTCTTAAGAGTGGCGACCCTCGCCGCCGTCCTCGGACTGGGGACCCTGGCCAACGGGTCCCGAATGAACGGGAGATTCCGGCAGTGCCGGAGTGAAGGACGACTCCTGCAGCGCCGGACAGGCGGAAGCATGGTTTGACATGGTTTCTCTCACCCCAGAGGCTGCTTACTGCAGTGTTAGGAATGTCATGGTTTCTCCCACCCCAGAGGCTGCTTACTGCAGTGTTAGGAATGACATGGTTTCTCTCACCCCAGAGGCTGCTTACTGCAGTGTTAGGAATGACATGGTTTCTCCCACCCCAGAGGCTGCTTACTGCAGTGTTAGGAATGACATGGTTTCTCCCACCCCAGAGGCTGCTTACTGCAGTGTTAGGAATGACATGGTTTCTCCCACCCCAGAGGCTGCTTACTGCAGTGTTAGGAATGACATGGTTTCTCCCACCCCAGAGGCTGCTTACTGCAGTGTTAGGAATGACATGGTTTCTTTCACCCCAGATGCTGCTTACTGCAGTGTTAGGAATGACATGGTTTATCTCACCCCAGAGGCTGCTTACTGCAGTGTTAGGAATGACATGGTTTCTCTCACCCCAGAGGCTGCTTACTGCAGTGTTAGGAATGACATGGTTTCTCTCAGCCCAGAGGCTGCTTACTGCAGTGTTAGGAATGTAGGAGGAATTAAATATACGTTGCAACTCTATTACTGTACGGATGTATATTCTATGCTGGGTGTGAGACTTACACGAGCTCTGGGAATGCGTGATGATGTGTGTTTGCCTGCTCGTATGTGTATGTGTGTGTGTATATATGTGTGTGTTATAGAGCTCAGAGAGCTGGACTGGTTATATCTTAATATATCTGTGTGTTCAGTATTATGTACTGAGAGAGTGTTGTAGTGGTTAATACCTAACAGCTTTTCTGTAGCCAGACCGCTAGTGGAAAAAAACACAGTGTATTTGTCCAAAATAGCACCCTATTCCCTACACAGAGCACTATGGGCCATGGACAGAAGTAGTGCACTATATAGGCAATAGGGTGCCATTTGGGACGTAGGCAGTGTCTGGGGGACTCGCCAAAACATTGTTTTCAGTTCTGATGCACGTGAAAATGTGAACTCTCCCCCCATGAGTACAGTTCAAAGGTATTCTTCTTCCTATGCCGCTATCCTTCTGTCTGTCTCAGCACGATGTTCTCTCTCTCTACAGGTGACCTATAGAAACGCCCACAGCTAACCTCAGTGCTTCTCCATGGTGCTTCAACTCACTCTACATACACAAGGGGAACTTCAAATGTTGCTTTTGCATGATTACCAAACTGAAGACAGAAATGAATTCTTACTAAACTGCCATTAGTCATGTATGAAGAAAAGCAATAACAACCCATCTCACTGTCTCAGACACAGTCGTCTTTATGTAATAAACTCTAAATAATGCAGTGTGTGTGTGTGTGACTCTAAGCTATATTGCGTAATGCACTGAAAAGTACAATTATCTTGACGCTGAAAGTATTGCCTCGTTGTCCTATAGATGTTTTTATTCCAAAATGGCACCCTATTCCCTATATAGTGCACTACTTCTGACCAGAGCCCTGTGGGCCCAAGACTAGCACACTATGTGGGGAATAAGGTGCCATTTGGGATGCAGACAGACAGTCAAACAGAAAATCATTCCATTTCTCAGTTTTAGTTTTGGGTTGTTTTCCAATAAAGCCTAAAACATAATAAATTAGAGGAAAACTAAAACAAAACATAAAGCTCTCTGTTTCCTCTTTGCTCATTTATTCACAAGCACTAATGAATGTAAGATGGGATGAGGAGAGGAGTATCAGAGGAGGAGATGAAAGGAGGAGGAGAGAACAGGAGAGGAGGGAGGACAGTAGGAGGAGAGGACCGGAGGGAGCGAAGGAGGAGAGGAGGACAGGAGGGAGGAGAGGAGGGAGGACAGTAGGAGGAGAGGACCGGAGGGAGCGAAGGAGGAGAGGAGGAGGAGAGGAGGACAGGAGGGAGGAGAGGAGGGAGGACAGTAGGAGGAGAGGACCGGAGGGAGGAGAGGAGGGAGGACAGTAGGAGGAGAGGACCGGAGGGAGCGAAGGAGGAGAGGAGGACAGGAGGAGAGGAGAGGAGGGAGGACAGGAAGAGAGGAGAGGAGGAGTAGAGGAGAGGAGAGGAGGGAGGACAGTAGGAGGAGAGGACCGGAGGGAGCGAAGGAGGAGAGGAGGACAGGAGGAGAGGAGAGGAGGACAGGAAGAGAGGAGAGGAGGAGGAGAGGAGAAGAGGGAGGAGAGGAGGAGGAGAGGACAGGAGAGGAGAGGACAGGAGGGAGAACAGAAGGAGGAGAGGACAAGAGGGAGGACAGGAGGAGAGGAGAGGAGGAGAGGACAGGAGGGAGGAGAGAACAGGAGGGAGGACAGAAGGAGAGGAGGGAGAAGAGGACAGAAAGGATGGGAGAATAAGAGAGATAAAGGGAAGGAGAGAAAATGAGAAATGAGGAGGAGGGAGAATGGGGAGAGGAGATAAGTGAGGGTAGGAGTAGAGAAAATGTGAAAAAATGAAGGGAGGAGGAAGAGGATGATGAGAAGGGAGAGGAGATTAATATATTGTATATCGGGCATTCTTGCTCAAGATGGAAAACTTGTGTAATCCACAACGGACATGATGACGTAAGCATGTTTGATTGGAAGTATCTTTAGTCAGGAACTCAGTGTGAAAACCATTCAAATGTTGTCCTTTCCCAATATCTATTCCTGTGTAATATCCTTTTCTGGAAATTCTTTGTTGAACATGTCTATGTTAGCTCTAGCAATCAGCATGTTCCTTTAAATAACCGTTGGTGTGCTCTGAGGAAAGACCATGACAAGGAACGTGCAAATGGTAAAACACACACCCCTCATTTTCTACATCACTAACATAAGGTTGATGGCTTCTTTATGGAGACGGAAACATGAAATTAAACATGGGCTGTGCCCCAAACGGAACCCTATTCACTATATAGTGCACTACAGAATCCTGTGGGATGCAAAACAAATGTTGTTCATGCAGCTGCTGAAAACTGCTCAAGCAGGGACTCTCACTGTTATCTATCTGTTGTTGTGCCATTTGGACTGGGCCCGGTTGCATATAACATCTTAAGTGTTTCTCTTAAAGATTTACCTGAAGGAATCATTTCCCCGTACCTCAGGGAATTGTTTAATGGAGTGCATAGAGTCCCTCAACGTTTTCCCTAGGTAAGGGCATACTTAAGGTGTTTTAAGGTAGTTTGAAGGCATATATTGCAGAAAGAGTTTCTGGTTACCATGGAGATGACCTGATTCACTGACTGGTCTTGTCAAAGAGAATTTATTTTGGGAGATCGCAAAATAGAAATTCTACATTCAAAACAGGAGAAACAAATTGATTCTGAAGATAATAAAACACGTGTCTTTTAGTTACTTTCTTCTCAACTTGTTTCTAGTACTTTCCAGCACGTCAAACTAACTTACAGAGTAGTTAGCTAGCTAGCTTTGTAGCCTTGATGAAATCAAATCCAATCAAATGTTATTGGTCATATACACATGGTTAGCAGATGTTATTGGTCACATACACATGGTTAGCAGATGTTATTGTGAGTGTAGTGAAATGCTTGTGTTTCTAGTTCTGACAGTGCAGCAATATCTAACAATTCCCCAACAACTACCTAATACACACAAAGCTAAGTAAAGGAATGGAATAAGAATATATACATATGAGATGAGCAATGACCAAGCAGTAGAGGCAAGAGATGGTATAAAATACAGTATATACATATGAGATGAGTAATGTCAGATATGTAAACATTATTAAAGTGACTCGTGATCCATTTATTAAAGTGGCCAATGATTTCAAGTCTGTATGTAAGCAGCAGCCTCTCTGTGTTAGTGGTGACTGTTTAACAGTCTGATGGTCTTGAGATAGAAGCTGTTTTTCAGTCTCTCGGTCCCTGCTTTGATGCATCTGTACTGATCTCGCCTTCTGGATGATAGCGGGGTGAACAGGCAGTGGCTAGAGTGGTTGTTGTCCTTGATGATCTTTATGGCCTTCCTGTGACAACGGTTGCTGTAGGTGTCCTGGAGGGCGGTTAGTTTGCCCTCTGTGATGCGTTGTGCAGACCTCACTACTCTCTGGAGAGCTTTACGGTTGTGGGCGGAGCAGCTGCCGTACCTGGCTGTGATACAGCCCAACAGGTTCCTCTCAATTGTGCATCTGTAAAGGTTTGTTAGGGTTTTAGGCAACAGGACAAATTTCTTCAGCCTCCTGAGGTTGAAGAGGCGGTGTTGCGCCTTTTTCACCACATTGTCTGTATGACTGGACCATTTCAGTTTGTCTGTGATGTGTACGCCGAGGAACTTTCCACCTTCTCCACTGCTGTCCGGTCGATGTGGATAGGAGGGTGCTCCCTCTGCTGTTTCCTGAAGTCCACGATCATCTCCTTTGTTTTGCTGACGTTGAGTGAGAGGTTGTTTTCCTGACACCACACTCCGAGTGCCTTCACCTCCTCCCTGTAGGCTGTCTCGTCGTTGTTGGTAATCAAGCCTAGGTACTACTGTTGTGTTGTCTGCAAACTTGATGATTGAGTTGGAGGCGTGCATGGCTACGCAGTCATGGGTGGACAGGGAGTACAGGAGGGGGCTAAGCACGCACCCTTGTGGGGCCCCAGCGTTGAGGATCAGCGATGTGGAGATGTTGTTTCCTACCTTCACCACCTGGTGGCGGCCTGTCAGAAAGTCCAGGACCCAATTGCACAAGGCGGGGTTGAGACCCAGGGCCTCAAGCTTAATGATAAGCTTTGAGGGTACTATGGTGTTGTGACGATCCTCCCACTCTGTCTGCCGTATTCTGTCTTTGTTCTTGTTTCCTTATTAGGATGCCGATGGGTGGAGTTGGGAGGGTCGTCAGCTTCATGGGAAACACCTAGGCCATGTGTCTCCCAGGATAAATATACCTCTTCCACATTCATGGAAGAGACTCTCTCCATGCAGACACCTTTGTAGATTGTGTTGTGGTTCTTGGTGGCCTTTTGTTTGTTTGCTTTGGCACCTTTCAACACCCTGCATTATCACATTCATGCATGCAAAACATTCACTTACACTACTGATTACTGATTACACACACCATTGTATATTTTCCTTAGTTGCTTTAGTTAATAAATATATATTTTGTTACTCCTTATCTCCACGTTGTCTCCCTTTGTTACGGGCTTTGAGCCGGTTCGTGACAAGTGGGGACTCATCCGGGATCTTTGAACTATTGGTTTGGGAGACCGTGGAGGTACGTGTTTGGTTTGCATATTGAGTTTGATAGGCCCAGTATTGGTTGCCTTTGTTGTTTGGTTTGTGTGCTGCGTTGGAGAGGGATAATGGTTAGTTTCCAGGCCCTGCCTAGCCTGGAAACTCTTGTTCTACTTTCTGTTGGGAAGTCAGTCTGAGGAGGTGAGTAAATCGGCTGTGTACCTTGGTAGGAGATTTGTGTAGGGTAGTGGAACTTGCTACCCGGAGCTATAGCCTTTTTCCCCTGATAGGCTTAGCGACGTGTTTCAATTTTGGACATGTTGGGCATGGTTAAATGTTTGTTATTTTTGTGTAGTGTCTGTGGACTGAGCAGTTGTCTCGGGGGCACATCCGTGGCTTGGTGGAATTTGCCAGCATGCTGGGGAGTTCTATTTCCTTGCCAGCGGGCTACAGTGCGTAAATACCCACCGCAAATCTGCACGAAGACTAGGGTTGAGTTATTGTAGGTTTTGGGGAAGCTCCGTATCTCATCTCTCTTCTGTGGTGCTCAGGGTGATTGTCATTTCTCTGGTTGTGGTCTGATGTGCTCAGCAGAGGGGTTGAGATTATTTACTTATGACTATGGTGTCTCATGTATACAAGTTCATTCTCTTTCCATCAGAGGACCTGTTAGAATTATGTACTAAAGAACAGCTGTTGAAGATCGCTGAACACTACAAGGTTAAATGATTGAAATTCTGTTTCGTTGGAAGTGACTATGAATCGTTGGAAGTGACTATGAATCGTTGGAAGTGACTATGAATCGTTGGAAGTGACTATGAATCGTTGGAAGTGACTATGAATCGTTGGAAGTGACTATGAATCGTTGGAAGTGACTATGAATCGTTGGAAGTGACTATGAATCGTTGGAAGTGACTATGAATCGTTGGGAGTTGTAAAAATTAAGAAGGACCCTGATGTTCTTTTCGTTGGAGTTTGTAGCTGTTGGTCTTTTGTGCCATGTTCCTGAATGTTTACGTGACTGACCATTGTTTCGGGTTGTCATGTTCTATCTTTCCTGTCTGTTCCCTCCTGGTCTTGTGTTCTTCTTTCCTCTTAAATATTGCTTCCTATGCGCAAAGGTTGCTGAGGTCTGGGGAGGAGGTTGGTTGGTGCAGGTGGAGGTGTGAACACATAACCCCTCATCAATTTGGGACGCAGAGGCTGTGTCAATTTGGGACGCAGAGGCTGTGTCAATTTGGGACGCAGAGGCTGTGTCAATTTGGGACGCAGAGGCTGTGTCAATTTGGGACGCAGAGGCTGTGTCAATTTGGGACGCAGAGGCTGTGTCAATTTGGGACGCAGAGGCTGGTATGATGTTCCGGGGTCCTTGTTGGTCCCCGGTTTTATGGGGGGGAATGTGACGATCCTCCCACTCTGTCTGCCGTATTCTGTCTTTGTTCTTGTTTCCTTATTAGGATGCCGATGGGTGGAGTTGGGAGGGTCGTCAGCTTCATGGGAAACACCTAGGCCATGTGTCTCCCAGGATAAATATACCTCTTCCACATTCATGGAAGAGACTCTCTCCATGCAGACACCTTTGTAGATTGTGTTGTGGTTCTTGGTGGCCTTTTGTTTGTTTGCTTTGGCACCTTTCAACACCCTGCATTATCACATTCATGCATGCAAAACATTCACTTACACTACTGATTACTGATTACACACACCATTGTATATTTTCCTTAGT
The DNA here is from genome assembly GCF_002021735.2 of Oncorhynchus kisutch. Classification (NCBI taxonomy): domain Eukaryota; kingdom Metazoa; phylum Chordata; class Actinopteri; order Salmoniformes; family Salmonidae; genus Oncorhynchus; species Oncorhynchus kisutch. Next base: position 13,155,321 of record NC_034188.2, on the reverse strand, counting down.
TGCTTTAGTTAATAAATATATATTTTGTTACTCCTTATCTCCACGTTGTCTCCCTTTGTTACGGGCTTTGAGCCGGTTCGTGACAGTGTTGAATGCTGAGCTGTAGTCAATGAACAGCATTCTTACATAGGTATTCCTCTTGTCCAAAGGGGAAAGGGCAGTGTGCAGTGTGATGGCGATTGCATCCTCTGTGGACCTATTGGGGTGGACCAAATTGAAATGGTTCTAGGATATCAGGTAGGGTGGAGGTGATCTGATCCTTGACTAGTCTCTCAAAACACTTCACGATGACAGAAGTGATTGCTAAGGGGCGAAAGTCATTTAGTTCAGTTACCTTTGCCTTCTTGGGTACAGGATCAATGGTGGCCATCTTGCAGAATGAGCAGCAGACTGTGATAGGGAGAGATTGAATATGTCCATAAACACACCCGCCAGCTGGTCTGCGCATGCTCTGAAGACGTGGCTAAGGATGTTGTCTGGGCCGGCAGCCCTGCGAGGGTTAACACGTTTTACTCACGTCGGCCACAGAGAAGGAGAGCTCACAGTCCTTGGTAGCAGGCTGGTCAAACTAGCATTGAATTGTCCTTATTGCAGGTACATCCTTTTTGAGATTCTGCCAATAGGAAGGGAGGAGCAAAATGGAGTCGTGGTCAGATTTGCTGAAAGGAGGTCGGGGCAGGGCCTTGTACGCAGTGATCCAGTTAGAGTGCTACAATCAATATGCTGATAGAAGTTAGGTAGCCTTGTTTTCAAATTTGCTTTGTTAAAATCCCCAGCTACAATAAATGCAGCCTCAGGATATATGGTTTCCAGTTTGCATAAAGTCCAGGGAAGTTCTCTGAGGGCCATCTTGGTATCGGCTTGAGGGGGGATATACTGTACACGGCTGTGACAATAACCGACGAGAATTCTCTTGGGTCGATAATATGGTTGGTATTTGATTGTGAGGAATTCTAGGTCAGGTGAACAAAAGGACTTGAGTTCCTGTATGTTGTTTCAATTACACCATGAGTCGTTAATAATGAAACATACACCTCCGTCTTTCAACTTCCCAGAGAGATGTTTATTTCTGTCGGCGCGACGCACAAAGACTCCCAGTGGCTGTACCGACTCCGACAGTATATCTCGAGAGAGCCATGTTTCCATGAAACAGTATGTTACAATCCCTGATGTCTCTCTGGAAAGCAACCC
>NC_034188.2:12989130-13151630 GCF_002021735.2 Oncorhynchus kisutch | reverse complement strand
TACCGGTACAGAGTCAATGTGGAGACTATATACAGGAGGGTACCGGTACAGAGTCAATATGGAGACTATATACAGGAGGGTACCGGTACAGAGTCAATGTGGAGACTATATACAGCTGGGTATGGACAGATTCAATGTGGAGACTGTATACAGGGGGTACCGGTACAGAGTCAATGTGTAGACTATATACAGGGGGTACCGGTACAGAGTCAATGTGGAGACTATATACAGGGGGTACCGGTACAGAGTCAATGTGGAGACTATATACAGGGGGGTACGGTACAGATTCAAATTGGAGACTATATACAGGGGGGTACGGTACAGATTCAATGTGGAGACTATGTACAGGGGGGTACGGTACAGATTCAATGTGGAGACTATATACAGGGGGTACGGTACAGATTCAATGTGGAGACTATATACAGGGGGTACCGGTACAGAGTCAATGTGGAGACTATATACAGGGGGGTACGGTACAGATTCAATGTGGAGACTATATACAGGGAGTACCGGTACAGAGTCAATGTGGAGACTATATACAGGGGGGTACCGGTACAGAGTCAATGTGGAGACTATATACAGGGGGGTACGGTACAGATTCAAATTGGAGACTATATACAGGGGGGTACGGTACAGATTCAATGTGGAGACTATGTACAGGGGGGTACGGTACAGATTCAATGTGGAGACTATATACAGGGGGTACGGTACAGATTCAATGTGGAGACTATATACAGGGGGTACCGGTACAGAGTCAATGTGGAGACTATATACAGGGGGGTACGGTACAGATTCAATGTGGAGACTATATACAGGGAGTACCGGTACAGAGTCAATGTGGAGACTATATACAGGGGGGTACCGGTACAGAGTCAATGTGGAGACTATATACAGGGGGGTACGGTACAGATTCAATGTGGAGACTGTATACAGGGGGTACCGGTACAGAGTCAATGTGTAGACTATATACAGGGGGTACCGGTACAGAGTCAATGTGGAGACTATATACAGGGGGTACCGGTACAGAGTCAATGTGGAGACTATATACAGGGGGGTACGGTACAGATTCAATGTGGAGACTATATACAGGGGGGTACGGTACAGATTCAATGTGGAGACTATGTACAGGGGGGTACGGTACAGATTCAATGTGGAGACTATATACAGGGGGTACGGTACAGATTCAATGTGGAGACTATATACAGGGGGTACCGGTACAGAGTCAATGTGGAGACTATATACAGGGGGTACCGGTACAGATTCAATGTGGAGACTGTATACAGGGGGTACCGGTACAGAGTCAATGTGGAGACTATATACAGGGGGGTACCGGTACAGAGTCAATGTGCGGGGGCACCGGTTAGTTGAGGTAATATGTACATGTAGGTAGAGTAATTACAGTGACTATGCAATATAGATGATAACAACAGAGAGTAGCAGCGGTTTAAAAGAGGGGGAGGGGGGCAATGCAAACAGTCTGGGTAGCCATTTGATTAGGTGTTCAGGGCTCTTATGGCTTGGGGGTAGAAGCTGTTTAAAAGCCTCTTGGATCTAGACTTGGCGCTCCGGTACCGCTTGCCGTGTGGTAGCAGAGAGAGCAGTCTATGATTAGGGTGGCTGGAGTCTTTGACCATTTTTAGGGCCTTCCTCTGACACTGCCTGGTATAGAGGTCCTGATGGCAGGAAGCTTGGCTCCAGTGATGTCCTGGGCCGTTCGCACTACCCTCTGTAATGCCTTGCAGTCGGAGGCTGAGCATTTGCCAGTGATGCTCTCGATGGTGCAGCTGTAGAACCTTTTGAGGATCTGAGGACCAATGCCAAATATTTTCAGTCTCCTGAGGGGGAATAGGTTTTGTTGTGTCCTCTTCATGACTGTCCTTGTGTGCTTGGACCATGTTAGTTTGCTGGTGATGTGGACACCAAGGAACTTGAATAGCATTCTCACATAAGTGTTCCTTTTGTCCAGGTGGGAAAGGGCAGTGTTGTATATAATAGAGATTGCATCATCTGTGGATCTGTTGGGGCGGTAAGCAAATTGGAGTGGGTCTAGGGTTTCTGGGATAATGATATTGACGTGAGCCATGACCAGCCTTTCAAAGCACTTCATGGCTAGTGAGTGCTACGGGTCGGTAGTCATTTAGGCAGGTTACCTTAGTGTTCTTGGGCACAGGCACTATGGTGGTCTGCTGAGAACATGTATGCCTGTCCACAGGGATGGTGGTCTGCCTGTCCACAGGGATGGTGGTCTGCCTGTCCACAGGGATGGTGGTCTGCCTGTCCACAGGGACGGTGGTCTGCATGTCCACAGGGACGGTGGTCTGCCTGTCCACAGGGACGGTGGTCTGCCTGTCCACAGGGATGGTGGTCTGCCTGTCCACAGGGATGGTGGTCTGCCTGTCCACAGGGATGGTGGTCTGCCTGTCCACAGGGATGGTGGTCTGCCTGTCCACAGGGATGGTGGTCTGCCTGTCCACAGGGATGGTGGCCTGCCTGTCCACAGGGATGGTGGTCTGCCTGTCCACAGGGATGGTGGTCTGCCTGTCCACAGGGATGGTGGATAGGCACCTGCTTCTGATTCCAAAGGGCAAAAGATTGAATCCAGTGATAGAAAGTAGTTTTTTATATTTTTGTTTTAAACCTATCCCAAACCTTTTTACTTAACTAGACAAGTCAATTAAGGGAAAGGGAGAGACATATAAAGACAAGGAATCAAAGGGAGAGACATATAAAGAGAAGGAACCAAAGGGAGAGACATATAAAGAGAAGGAACCAAAGGGAGAGACATATAAAGGGAAGGAACCAAAGGGAGAGACATATAAAGACAAGGAACCAAAGGGAGAGACATATAAAGACAAGGAACCAAAGGGAGAGACATATAAAGACAAGGAACCAAAGGGAGAGACATATAAAGACAAGGAACCAAAGGGAGAGACATATAAAGACAAGGAACCAAAGGGGGAGACACATAAAGGGAAGGAACCAAAGGGAGAGACATATAAAGACAAGGAACCAAAGGGAGAGACACATAAAGGGAAGGAACCAAAGGGAGAGACATATAAAGACAAGGAACCAAAGGGGGAGACATATAAAGACAAGGAACCAAAGGGGGAGACATATAAAGGGAAGGAACCAAAGGGAGAGACATATAAAGACAAGGAACCAAAGGGGGAGACATATAAAGGGAAGGAACCAAAGGGAGAAACACATAAAGACAAGGAACCAAAGGGAGAGACATATAAAGAGAAGGAACAAAAGGGAAAGACATATAAAGACAAGGAACCAAAGGGAGAGACATATAAAGACAAGGAACCAAAGGGAGAGACATATAAAGACAAGGAACCAAAGGGAGAGACATATAAAGACAAGGAACCAAAGGGAGAGACACATAAAGAGAAGGAACCAAAGGGAGAGACATATAAAGACAAGGAACCAAAGGGAGAGACACATAAAGACAAGGAACCAAAGGGAGAGACATATAAACACAAGGAACCAAAGGGAGAGACATATAAAGACAAGGAACCAAAGGGAGAGACATATAAAGACAAGGAACCAAAGGGAGAGACATATAAAGACAAGGAACCAAAGGGAGAGACATATAAAGAGAAGGAACCAAAGGGAGAGACATATAAAGACAAGGAACCAAAGGGAGAGACACATAAAGACAAGGAACCAAAGGGAGAGACATATAAAGAGAAGGAACCAAAGGGAGAGACATATAAAGGGAAGGAACCAAAGGGAGAGACATATAAAGACAAGGAACCAAAGGGAGAGACACATAAAGAGAAGGAACCAAAGGGAGAGACATATAAAGACAAGGAACCAAAGGGAGAGACACATAAAGACAAGGAACCAAAGGGAGAGACATATAAAGACAAGGAACCAAAGGGAGAGACATATAAAGACAAGGAACCAAAGGGAGAGACATATAAAGACAAGGAACCAAAGGGAGAGACATATAAAGGGAAGGAACCAAAGGGAGAGACATATAAAGACAAGGAACCAAAGGGAGAGACATATAAAGAGAAGGAACCAAAGGGAGAGACATATAAAGGGAAGGAACCAAAGGGAGAGACATATAAAGACAAGGAACCAAAGGGAGAGACACATAAAGAGAAGGTCATCAAGGAGGTGATGGAGTCCAGGTGAGTGTCATTATGCGCGTAACGCTGGTGACAGGTGTACGCCATAACGAGCAGCCTGGCAACCTAGAGGCCGGAGAGGGAGCACATGACAGTCCCCTCTCCCCGACACGCGGCTCCAGTCGCAGGACGCCGACCACATGACAGGATGTGTTGTCTTTAGAAAAGTTATTATTCACCATGTGGATCATTACTGTTATAGCTCTCCAATAACACACTGAAGCTATAGGACAAAGACTTCTATTCTTCAATATATGGATTTAGGAGGTGTGATAAAGTACTACAATAACAATAGTAACATAATCTAACACTTATCTAAAGTGACTTTGTAAAGTTAAGATATATATCAAATAAATTCTACATATTCAATGTTTTATTGAGCCAACAACCTACTCCCTCTCCCACTTAACTTTCTTTGGCTCTCTCCATCCATCTCTTCCTCCTATCCCTTCCCTTCCCAACCTTCCCAGTAACTGTAGCCCCAGAGGACATTCTCTCTCCAATGTGATGATAAACATGATTTTACAGTGTGTTACCATCATCATCAGGACTCTCCTGAAGTGATTAATCAAAGCTCTGAAACAGGCGGAAAGAGACACAGAGAGGAGCGAGAGAGAGAGAGAAAGAAAGAGGGATAGATGGAGAGAGAGAGTGATAGATGGAGAGAGAGATAGATGGAGAGAGAGAGGGATAGATGGAGAGAGAGGGATAGATGGAGAGTGAGAGGGATAGATGGAGAGTGAGAGGGATAGATGGAGAGAGAGAGGGATAGATGGAGAGAGAGAGAGGGATAGATGGAGAGAGAGAGAGCGAGGGATAGATGGAGAGAGGGATAGATGAGAGAGAGGGATAGATGGAGAGAGAGGGATAGATGGAGAGAGAGAGGGATAGATGGAGAGAGAGAGAGGGATAGGGATAGATGGAGAGATAGGGATAGATGGAGAGAGAGAGGGATAGATGGAGAGAGAGAGAGAGAGAGACAAATGTATAGATTAACAATTCCACACTAACACATCCCCCATGTTTTATTGCATCACAAACACCCCATTCCAATAAAACCACAATGAGAGGGAGGAGGGGGAGGGAGGAAGGGTGTAATATCTGGTGCTGGGGGAAATTAAATCGGAAGTTCCTCGCCTCTGCTCGGGCACAAACACACACGCAGACACACACACTCATTCACACACTCACGCACACACACACAGACGTTAATCAGCAGCCCAGAGAGAAATCTAAGACCACATCTACACCCAGTGGAGGAAATCTGATACAACCGCTGCCCTCTCTTCTCCATCTCTTCCTCAATCCCTCTCTCTATCTTTCCCTCTCTTCCTCAATCCCTCTCTTCTCCATCTCTTCCTCAATCCCTCTCTCTATCTTTCCCTCTCTTCTCCATCTCTTCCTCAATCCCTCTTCTCCATCTCTTCCTCAATCTCTCTCTCTCTCTTCTCCATCTCTTCCTCAATCCCTCTCTCTCTCTTCTCCATCTCTTCCTCAATCCCTCTCTTCTCCATCTCTCTTTTCATTCCATCTCTCTTTTTCTCTCCCTTTTGCTCTATTTCACTTCCTCTCTTATCTTCCTCAATCCCTCTGACTCTCTCTCTCTCTTCTACATCTCTTCCTCAATCCCTCTGACTCTCTCCATCTCTCTTTCTCCTGGATAACGATGTGGTTATGATTCAGATATAATGCAATTATTTCAAATGTAAGTAGCGAAACTCATCAAGAGAGAATGATAACTCCTTATTCAGTCTCCAGGCAAACATCAAACATTAAAAAACCTGAAGCCTTGAAAGGTTGATTTTTTCTGCTATTCTTCCAAACATGTTTCAGTGCCAAACATAACCCTACTCTTACAGCTCGGAAAATAAATCATACGTTCAAGTAAAGACAAATACATGTTCCACTGGGACTTACTGAGGTCATAATGGGCCTTCTCTCTCTCTTCCCGCTATCCCTCCTTCTCCATCTCCCTCTCTCTCTTCCCACTCTCCCTCCTTCTCCATCTCCCGCTCTCCCTCCTTCTCCATCTCCCTCTCCTCCCTCTCTCTCTCTTCCCACTCTCCCTCCTTCTCCATCTCCCGCTCTCCCTCCTTCTCCATCTCCCTCTCCTCCCTCTCTCTCTTCCTGCTCTCCCTCCTCCTCCATCTCCCGCTCTCCCTCCTTCTCCATCTCCTCCCTCTCCCTCCTTCTCTCTTTCCATCTATCCCTCTCTCTATCCCCCTCTTTCTCCCTCCCTCCCTCCCTCTCCTCCCCCTCTCTCTCTCTCTGAGACTATATAGTTCTCCTGTCCACTCTGATCCCAGATCATAGAATAGGACCCAGTAAGCAGACATTCTAGTGTGAATGAGTTCGTAGGGCCTCGTGCCTTTGCCCACATCCTAACTCTGTCTCAACACGCCCCAGACTGAGACCAGCTGCAGAAAGCTGTCTTTCTCCTCATGTTGCAATCAGGTTGTCTCTCCAGGGTTGGGTAGGTTACTTTCTAAATGTAATCCATTACAGTTACTAGTTACCTGTCCAAAATTGTAATCAGTAATGTAACTTTTGCATTACTCAAACTCAGTAATGTAATCTGATAATTTTCTCCTTAATTAAGAAGTGTTAGAAGACATAAAGCATACATCAAACACATTTGGTGTGTCATCGTAGTGGTCTCTGATTGGTGGTCATCATTTGGTGTGTCATCATAGTGGTCTCTGATTGGTGGTCATCATTTGGTGTGTCATCATAGTGGTCTCTGATTTGTGGTCATCATTTGGTGTGTCATCATAGTGGTCTCTGATTGGTGGTCATCATTTGGTGTGTCATCATAGTGGTCTCTGATTGGTGGTCATCATTTGGTGTGTCATCATAGTGGTCTCTGATTGGTGGTCATCATTTGGTGTGTCATCATAGTGGTCTCTGATTGGTGGTCATCATTTGGTGTGTCATCATAGTAGTCTCTGATTGGTGTGTCATCATAGTGGTCTCTGATTGGTGGTCATCATTTGGTGTGTCATCATAGTGGTCTCTGATTGGTGGTCATCATAGTGGTCTCTGATTGGTGGTCATCATAGTGGTCTCTGATTGGTGGTCATCATTTGGTGTGTCATCATAGTGGTTTCTGATTGGTGGTCATCATTTGGTGTGTCATCATAGTGGTCTCTGATTGGTGTGTCATCATAGTGGTCTCTGATTAGTGGTCATCATTTGGTGTGTCATCATAGTGGTCTCTGATTGGTGGTCATCATCTGGTGTGTCATCATAGTGGTCTCTGATTGGTGGTCATCATTTGGTGTGTCATAATAGTGGTCTCTGATTGGTGGTCATCATTTGGTGTGTCATCATAGTGGTCTCTGATTGGTGGTCATCATAGTAGTCTCTGATTGGTGGTCATCATAGTGGTCTCTGATTGGTGGTCATCATTTGGTGTGTCATCATAGTGGTCTCTGATTGGTGGTCATCATAGTGGTCTCTGATTGGTGGTCATCATAGTGGTCTCTGATTGGTGGTCATCATAGTGGTCTCTGATTGGTGGTCATCATTTGGTGTGTCATCATAGTGGTCTCTGATTGGTGGTCATCATTTGGTGTGTCATCATAGTGGTCTCTGATTGGTGGTCATCATTTGGTGTGTCATCATAGTGGTCTCTGATTGGTGGTCAGCATTTGCTGTGTCATCATAGTGGTCTCTGATTGGTGTGTCATCATAGTGGTCTCTGATTGGTGGTCATCATTTGGTGTGTTATCATAGTGGTCTCTGATTGGTGGTCATCATTTGGTGTGTCATCATAGTGGTCTCTGATTGGTGTGTCATCATAGTGGTCTCTGATTGGTGGTCATCATTTGGTGTGTCATCATAGTGGTCTCTGATTGGTGGTCATCATCGTGGTCTCTGAGTGGTGGTCATCATTTGGTGTGTCATCATAGTGGTCTCTGATTGGTGTGTCATCATAGTGGTCTCTGATTAGTGGTCATCATAGTGGTCTCTGATTGGTGGTCATCATCTGGTGTGTCATCATAGTGGTCATCATTTGGTGTGTCATCATAGTGGTCTCTGATTGGTGGTCATCATTTGGTGTGTCATCATAGTGGTCTCTGATTGGTGGTCATCATTTGGTGTCATCATAGTGGTCTCTGATTGGTGGTCATCATTTGGTGTGTCATCATAGTGGTCTCTGATTGGTAGTCATCATTTGGTGTGTCATCATAGTGGTCTCTGATTGGTGGTTATCATTTGGTGTGTCATCATAGTGGTCTCTGATTGCTGGTCATCATTTGGTGTGTCATCATAGTGGTCTCTGATTGGTGGTCATCATAGTGGTCTCTGATTGGTGGTCATCATAGTGGTCTCTGATTGGTGGTCATCATTTGGTGTGTCATCATAGTGGTCTCTGATTGGTTGTCATCATTTGGTGTGTCATCATAGTGGTCTCTGATTGGTGGTCATCATTTGGTGTGTCATCATAGTGGTCTCTGATTGCTGGTTATCATTTGGTGTGTCATCATAGTGGTCTCTGATTGCTGGTCATCATTTGGTGTGTCATCATAGTGGTCTCTGATTGGTGGTCATCATTTGGTGTGTCATCATAGTGGTCTCTGATTGGTGGTCATCATTTGGTGTGTCATAATAGTGGTCTCTGATTGGTGGTCATCATTTGGTGTGTCATCATAGTGGTCTCTGATTGGTGGTCATCATTTGGTGTGTCATCATAGTGGTCTCTGATTGGTGGTCATCATTTGGTGTGTCATCATAGTGGTCTCTGATTGGTGGTCATCATAGTAGTCTCTGATTGGTGGTCATCATAGTGGTCTCTGATTGGTGGTCATCATTTGGTGTGTCATCATAGTGGTCTCTGATTGGTGGTCATCATTTGGTGTGTCATCATAGTGGTCTCTGATTGGTGGTCAGCATTTGCTGTGTCATCATAGTGGTCTCTGATTGGTGTGTCATCATAGTGGTCTCTGATTGGTGGTCATCATTTGGTGTGTTATCATAGTGGTCTCTGATTGGTGGTCATCATTTGGTGTGTCATCATAGTGGTCTCTGATTGGTGTGTCATCATAGTGGTCTCTGATTGGTGGTCATCATTTGGTGTGTCATCATAGTGGTCTCTGATTGGTGGTCATCATCGTGGTCTCTGAGTGGTGGTCATCATTTGGTGTGTCATCATAGTGGTCTCTGATTGGTGTGTCATCATAGTGGTCTCTGATTAGTGGTCATCATAGTGGTCTCTGATTGGTGGTCATCATCTGGTGTGTCATCATAGTGGTCATCATTTGGTGTGTCATCATAGTGGTCTCTGATTGGTGGTCATCATTTGGTGTGTCATCATAGTGGTCTCTGATTGGTGGTCATCATTTGGTGTCATCATAGTGGTCTCTGATTGGTGGTCATCATTTGGTGTGTCATCATAGTGGTCTCTGATTGGTAGTCATCATTTGGTGTGTCATCATAGTGGTCTCTGATTGGTGGTTATCATTTGGTGTGTCATCATAGTGGTCTCTGATTGCTGGTCATCATTTGGTGTGTCATCATAGTGGTCTCTGATTGGTGGTCATCATAGTGGTCTCTGATTGGTGGTCATCATAGTGGTCTCTGATTGGTGGTCATCATTTGGTGTGTCATCATAGTGGTCTCTGATTGGTTGTCATCATTTGGTGTGTCATCATAGTGGTCTCTGATTGGTGGTCATCATTTGGTGTGTCATCATAGTGGTCTCTGATTGCTGGTTATCATTTGGTGTGTCATCATAGTGGTCTCTGATTGCTGGTCATCATTTGGTGTGTCATCATAGTGGTCTCTGATTGGTGGTCATCATTTGGTGTGTCATCATAGTGGTCTCTGATTGGTGGTCATCATTTGGTGTGTCATAATAGTGGTCTCTGATTGGTGGTCATCATTTGGTGTGTCATCATAGTGGTCTCTGATTGGTGGTCATCATTTGGTGTGTCATCATAGTGGTCTCTGATTGGTGGTCATCATTTGGTGTGTCATCATAGTGGTCTCTGATTGGTGGTCATCATAGTAGTCTCTGATTGGTGGTCATCATAGTGGTCTCTGATTGGTGGTCATCATTTGGTGTGTCATCATAGTGGTCTCTGATTGGTGGTCATCATAGTGGTCTCTGATTGGTGGTCATCATAGTGGTCTCTGATTGGTGGTCATCATTTGGTGTGTCATCATAGTGGTCTCTGATTGGTGGTCATCATTTGGTGTGTCACCATAGTGGTCTCTGATTGGTGGTCATCATTTGGTGTGTCATCATAGTGGTCTCTGATTGGTGTGTCATCATAGTGGTCTCTGATTAGTGGTCATCATTTGGTGTGTCATCATAGTGGTCTCTGATTGGTGGTCATCATTTGGTGTGTCATCATAGTGGTCTCTGATTGGTGGTCATCATTTGGTGTGTCATCATAGTGGTCTCTGATTGGTGGTCAGCATTTGCTGTGTCATCATAGTGGTCTCTGATTGGTGTGTCATCATAGTGGTCTCTGATTGGTGGTCATCATTTGGTGTGTCATCATAGTGGTCTCTGATTGGTGGTCATCATTTGGTGTGTCATCATAGTGGTCTCTGATTGGTGTGTCATCATAGTGGTCTCTGATTGGTGGTCATCATCGTGGTCTCTGAGTGGTGGTCATCATTTGGTGTGTCATCATAGTGGTCTCTGATTGGTGTGTCATCATAGTGGTCTCTGATTAGTGGTCATCATAGTGGTCTCTGATTGGTGGTCATCATCTGGTGTGTCATCATAGTGGTCATCATTTGGTGTGTCATCATAGTGGTCTCTGATTGGTGGTCATCATTTGGTGTGTCATCATAGTGGTCTCTGATTGGTGGTCATCATTTGGTGTCATCATAGTGGTCTCTGATTGGTGGTCATCATTTGGTGTGTCATCATAGTGGTCTCTGATTGGTGGTCATCATTTGGTGTGTCATCATAGTGGTCTCTGATTGGTGGTTATCATTTGGTGTGTCATCATAGTGGTCTCTGATTGCTGGTCATCATTTGGTGTGTCATCATAGTGGTCTCTGATTGGTGGTCATCATAGTGGTCTCTGATTGGTGGTCATCATAGTGGTCTCTGATTGGTGGTCATCATTTGGTGTGTCATCATAGTGGTCTCTGATTGGTGGTCATCATTTGGTGTGTCATCATAGTGGTCTCTGATTGGTGGTCATCATTTGGTGTGTCATCATAGTGGTCTCTGATTGCTGGTTATCATTTGGTGTGTCATCATAGTGGTCTCTGATTGCTGGTCATCATTTGGTGTGTCATCATAGTGGTCTCTGATTGGTGGTCATCATTTGGTGTGTCATCATAGTGGTCTCTGATTGGTGGTCATCATTTGGTGTGGCATAATAGTGGTCTCTGATTGGTGGTCATCATTTGGTGTGTCATCATAGTGGTCTCTGATTGGTGGTCATCATTTGGTGTGTCATCATAGTGGTCTCTGATTGGTGGTCATCATTTGGTGTGTCATCATAGTGGTCTCTGATTGGTGGTCATCATAGTAGTCTCTGATTGGTGGTCATCATAGTGGTCTCTGATTGGTGGTCATCATTTGGTGTGTCATCATAGTGGTCTCTGATTGGTGGTCATCATAGTGGTCTCTGATTGGTGGTCATCATAGTGGTCTCTGATTGGTGGTCATCATTTGGTGTGTCATCATAGTGGTCTCTGATTGGTGGTCATCATTTGGTGTGTCACCATAGTGGTCTCTGATTGGTGGTCATCATTTGGTGTGTCATCATAGTGGTCTCTGATTGGTGTGTCATCATAGTGGTCTCTGATTAGTGGTCATCATTTGGTGTGTCATCATAGTGGTCTCTGATTGGTGGTCATCATCTGGTGTGTCATCATAGTGGTCTCTGATTGGTGGTCATCATTTGGTGTGTCATCATAGTGGTCTCTGATTGGTGGTCATCATTTGGTGTGTCATCATAGTGGTCTCTGATTGGTGTGTCATCATAGTGGTCTCTGATTAGTGGTCATCATTTGGTGTGTCATCATAGTGGTCTCTGATTGGTGGTCATCATTTGGTGTGTCATCATAGTGGTCTCTGATTGGTGGTCATCATTTGGTGTGTCATCATAGTGGTCTCTGATTGGTGGTCATCATTTGGTGTGTCATCATAGTGGTCTCTGATTGGTGGTCATCATTTGGTGTGTCATCATAGTGGTCTCTGATTGGTGGTCATCATTTGGTGTGTCATCATAGTGGTCTCTGATTGGTGTGTCATCATAGTGGTCTCTGATTAGTGGTCATCATTTGGTGTGTCATCATAGTGGTCTCTGATTGGTGGTCATCATTTGGTGTGTCATCATAGTGGTCTCTGATTGGTGGTCATCATTTGGTGTGGTCTCTGATTGGTGGTCATCATTTGGTGTGTCATCATAGTGGTCTCTGATTGGTGGTCATCATTTGGTGTGTCATCATAGTGGTCTCTGATTGGTGGTCATCATTTGGTGTGTCATCATAGTGGTCTCTGATTGGTGGTCATCATTTGGTGTGTCATCATAGTCTCTGATTGGTGTGTCATCATAGTGGTCTCTGATTGGTGGTCATCATTTGGTGTGTCATCATAGTGGTCTCTGATTGGTGGTCATCATTTGGTGTGTCATCATAGTGGTCTCTGATTGGTGGTCATCATTTGGTGTGTCATCATAGTGGTCTCTGATTGGTGGTCATCATAGTGGTCTCTGATTGGTGGTCATCATAGTGGTCTCTGATTGGTGGTCATCATTTGGTGTGTCATCATAGTGGTTTCTGATTGGTGGTCATCATTTGGTGTGTCATCATAGTGGTCTCTGATTGGTGTGTCATCATAGTGGTCTCTGATTAGTGGTCATCATTTGGTGTGTCATCATAGTGGTCTCTGATTGGTGGTCATCATCTGGTGTGTCATCATAGTGGTCTCTGATTGGTGGTCATCATTTGGTGTGTCATCATAGTGGTCTCTGATTGGTGGTCATCATTTGGTGTGTCATCATAGTGGTCTCTGATTGGTGTGTCATCATAGTGGTCTCTGATTAGTGGTCATCATTTGGTGTGTCATCATAGTGGTCTCTGATTGGTGTGTCATCATAGTGGTCTCTGATTAGTGGTCATCATTTGGTGTGTCATCATAGTGGTCTCTGATTGGTGGTCATCATTTGGTGTGTCATCATAGTGGTCTCTGATTGGTGGTCATCATTTGGTGTGTCATCATAGTGGTCTCTGATTGGTGGTCATCATTTGGTGTGTCATCATAGTGGTCTCTGATTGGTGGTCATCATTTGGTGTGTCATCATAGTGGTCTCTGATTGGTGGTCATCATTTGGTGTGTCATCATAGTGGTCTCTGATTGGTGTGTCATCATAGTGGTCTCTGATTAGTGGTCATCATTTGGTGTGTCATCATAGTGGTCTCTGATTGGTGGTCATCATTTGGTGTGTCATCATAGTGGTCTCTGATTGGTGGTCATCATTTGGTGTGTCATCATAGTGGTCTCTGATTGGTGTTCATCATTTGGTGTGTCATCATAGTGGTCTCTGATTGGTGGTCATCATTTGGTGTGTCATCATAGTGGTCTCTGATTGGTGGTCATCATTTGGTGTGTCATCATAGTAGTCTCTGATTGGTGTGTCATCATAGTGGTCTCTGATTGGTGGTCATCATTTGGTGTGTCATCATAGTGGTCTCTGATTGGTGGTCATCATTTGGTGTGTCATCATAGTGGTCTCTGATTGGTGGTCATCATAGTGGTCTCTGATTGGTGGTCATCATAGTGGTCTCTGATTGGTGGTCATCATTTGGTGTGTCATCATAGTGGTTTCTGATTGGTGGTCATCATTTGGTGTGTCATCATAGTGGTCTCTGATTGGTGTGTCATCATAGTGGTCTCTGATTAGTGGTCATCATTTGGTGTGTCATCATAGTGGTCTCTGATTGGTGGTCATCATCTGGTGTGTCATCATAGTGGTCTCTGATTGGTGGTCATCATAGTGGTCTCTGATTGGTGGTCATCATTTGGTGTGTCATCATAGTGGTCTCTGATTGGTGGTCATCATTTGGTGTGTCACCATAGTGGTCTCTGATTGGTGGTCATCATTTGGTGTGTCATCATAGTGGTCTCTGATTGGTGTGTCATCATAGTGGTCTCTGATTAGTGGTCATCATTTGGTGTGTCATCATAGTGGTCTCTGATTGGTGGTCATCATCTGGGGTGTCATCATAGTGGTCTCTGATTGGTGGTCATCATTTGGTGTGTCATCATAGTGGTCTCTGATTGGTGGTCATCATTTGGTGTGTCATCATAGTGGTCTCTGATTGGTGTGTCATCATAGTGGTCTCTGATTAGTGGTCATCATTTGGTGTGTCATCATAGTGGTCTCTGATTGGTGTGTCATCATAGTGGTCTCTGATTGGTGGTCATCATTTGGTGTGTCATCATAGTGGTCTCTGATTGGTGGTCATCATTTGGTGTGTCATCATAGTGGTCTCTGATTGGTGGTCATCATTTGGTGTGTCATCATAGTGGTCTCTGATTGGTGGTCATCATTTGGTGTGTCATCATAGTGGTCTCTGATTGGTGGTCATCATTTGGTGTGTCATCATAGTGGTCTCTGATTGGTGTGTCATCATAGTGGTCTCTGATTAGTGGTCATCATTTGGTGTGTCATCATAGTGGTCTCTGATTGGTGGTCATCATTTGGTGTGTCATCATAGTGGTCTCTGATTGGTTGGTCATCATTTGGTGTGTCATCATAGTGGTCTCTGATTGGTGTTCATCATTTGGGTGTCATCATAGTGGTCTCTGATTGGTGGTCATCATTTGGTGTGTCATCATAGTGGTCTCTGATTGGTGGTCATCATTTGGTGTGTCATCATAGTAGTCTCTGATTGGTGTGTCATCATAGTGGTCTCTGATTGGTGGTCATCTTTGGTGTGTCATCATAGTGGTCTCTGATTGGTGGTCATCATTGGTGTGTCATCATAGTGGTCTCTGATTGGTGGTCATCATTTGGTGTGTCATCATAGTGGTCTCTGATTGGTGGTCATCATAGTGGTCTCTGATTGGTGGTCATCATAGTGGTCTCTGATTGGTGGTCATCATTTGGTGTGTCATCATAGTGGTTTCTGATTGGTGGTCATCATTTGGTGTGTCATCATAGTGGTCTCTGATTGGTGTGTCATCATAGTGGTCTCTGATTAGTGGTCATCATTTGGTGTGTCATCATAGTGGTCTCTGATTGGTGGTCATCATCTGGTGTGTCATCATAGTGGTCTCTGATTGGTGGTCATCATTTGGTGTGTCATCATAGTGGTCTCTGATTGGTGGTCATCATTTGGTGTGTCATCATAGTGGTCTCTGATTGGTGTGTCATCATAGTGGTCTCTGATTAGTGGTCATTATTTGGTGTGTCATCATAGTGGTCTCTGATTGGTGGTCATCATTTGGTGTGTCATCATAGTGGTCTCTGTTTGGTGGTCATCATTTGGTGTGTCATCATAGTGGTCTCTGATTGGTGGTCATCATTTGGTGTGTCATCATAGTGGTCTCTGATTGGTGGTCATCATTTGGTGTGTCATCATAGTGGTCTCTGATTGGTGTGTCATCATAGTGGTCTCTGATTAGTGGTCATCATTTGGTGTGTCATCATAGTGGTCTCTGATTGGTGGTCATCATTTGGTGTGTCATCATAGTGGTCTCTGATTGGTGGTCATCATTTGGTGTGTCATCATAGTGGTCTCTGATTGGTGGTCAACATTTGGTGTGTCATCATAGTGGTCTCTGATTGGTGGTCATCATTTGGTGTGTCATCATAGTGGTCTCTGATTGGTGGTCATCATTTGGTGTGTCATCACAGTGGTCTCTGATTGGTGTGTCATCATAGTGGTCTCTGATTAGTGGTCATCATTTGGTGTGTCATCATAGTGGTCTCTGATTGGTGGTCATCATCTGGTGTGTCATCATAGTGGTCTCTGATTGGTGGTCATCATTTGGTGTGTCATCATAGTGGTCTCTGATTGGTGGTCATCATAGTAGTCTCTGATTGGTGGTCATCATAGTGGTCTCTGATTGGTGGTCATCATTTGGTGTGTCATCATAGTGGTCTCTGATTGGTGGTCATCATAGTGGTCTCTGATTGGTGGTCATCATAGTGGTCTCTGATTGGTGGTCATCATTTTGTGTGTCATCATAGTGGTCTCTGATTGGTGGTCATCATTTGGTGTGTCATCATAGTGGTCTCTGATTGGTGGTCATCATTTGGTGTGTCATCATAGTGGTCTCTGATTGGTGTGTCATCATAGTGGTCTCTGATTAGTGGTCATCATTTGGTGTGTCATCATAGTGGTCTCTGATTGGTGTGTCATCATAGTGGTCTCTGATTAGTGGTCATCATTTGGTGTGTCATCATAGTGGTCTCTGATTGGTGGTCATCATTTGGTGTGTCATCATAGTGGTCTCTGATTGGTGGTCATCATTTGGTGTGTCATCATAGTGGTCTCTGATTGGTGGTCATCATTTGGTGTGTCATCATAGTGGTCTCTGATTGGTGGTCATCATTTGGTGTGTCATCATAGTGGTCTCTGATTGGTGTGTCATCATAGTGGTCTCTGATTAGTGGTCATCATTTGGTGTGTCATCATAGTGGTCTCTGATTGGTGGTCATCATTTGGTGTGTCATCTTAGTGGTCTCTGTTTGGTGGTCATCATTTGGTGTGTCATCATAGTGGTCTCTGATTGGTGGTCATCATTTGGTGTGTCATCATAGTGGTCTCTGATTGGTGGTCATCATTTGGTGTGTCATCATAGTGGTCTCTGATTGGTGGTCATCATTTGGTGTGTCATCATAGTGGTCTCTGATTAGTGGTCATCATTTGGTGTGTCATCATAGTGGTCTCTGATTGGTGTGTCATCATAGTGGTCTCTGATTAGTGGTCATCATTTGGTGTGTCATCATAGTGGTCTCTGATTGGTGGTCATCATTTGGTGTGTCATCATAGTGGTCTCTGTTTGGTGGTCATCATTTGGTGTGTCATCATAGTGGTCTCTGATTGGTGGTCATCATTTGGTGTGTCATCATAGTGGTCTCTGATTGGTGTGTCATCATAGTGGTCTCTGATTGGTGGTCATCATTTGGTGTGTCATCATAGTGGTCTCTGATTGGTGGTCATCATTTGGTGTGTTATCATAGTGGTCTCTGATTGGTGGTCATCATTTGGTGTGTCATCATAGTGGTCTCTGATTGGTGGTCATCATTTGGTGTGTCATCATAGTGGTCTCTGATTGGTGTGTCATCATAGTGGTCTCTGATTAGTGGTCATCATTTGGTGTGTCATCATAGTGGTCTCTGATTGGTGGTCATCATTTGGTGTGTCATCATAGTGGTCTCTGATTAGTGGTCATCATTTGGTGTGTCATCATAGTGGTCTCTGATTGGTGTGTCATCATAGTGGTCTCTGATTAGTGGTCATCATTTGGTGTGTCATCATAGTGGTCTCTGATTGGTGGTCATCATTTGGTGTGTCATCATAGTGGTCTCTGATTGGTGGTCATCATTTGGTGTGTCATCATAGTGGTCTCTGATTGGTGTGTCATCATAGTGGTCTCTGATTAGTGGTCATCATTTGGTGTGTCATCATAGTGGTCTCTGATTGGTGGTCATCATTTGGTGTGTCATCATAGTGGTCTCTGATTAGTGGTCATCATTTGGTGTGTCATCATAGTGGTCTCTGATTGGTGTGTCATCATAGTGGTCTCTGATTAGTGGTCATCATTTGGTGTGTCATCATAGTGGTCTCTGATTGGTGGTCATCATTTGGTGTGTCATCATAGTGGTCTCTGTTTGGTGGTCATCATTTGGTGTGTCATCATAGTGGTCTCTGATTGGTGGTCATCATTTGGTGTGTCATCATAGTGGTCTCTGATTGGTGGTCATCATTTGGTGTGTCATCATAGTGGTCTCTGATTGGTGGTCATCATTTGGTGTGTCATCATAGTGGTCTCTGATTAGTGGTCATCATTTGGTGTGTCATCATAGTGGTCTCTGATTGGTGTGTCATCATAGTGGTCTCTGATTAGTGGTCATCATTTGGTGTGTCATCATAGTGGTCTCTGATTGGTGGTCATCATTTGGTGTGTCATCATAGTGGTCTCTGATTGGTGGTCATCATTTGGTGTGTTATCATAGTGGTCTCTGATTGGTGGTCATCATTTGGTGTGTCATCATAGTGGTCTCTGATTGGTGGTCATCATTTGGTGTGTCATCATAGTGGTCTCTGATTGGTGTGTCATCATAGTGGTCTCTGATTAGTGGTCATCATTTGGTGTGTCATCATAGTGGTCTCTGATTGGTGGTCATCATTTGGTGTGTCATCATAGTGGTCTCTGTTTGGTGGTCATCATTTGGTGTGTCATCATAGTGGTCTCTGATTGGTGGTCATCATTTGGTGTGTCATCATAGTGGTCTCTGATTGGTGGTCATCATTTGGTGTGTCATCATAGTGGTCTCTGATTGGTGGTCATCATTTGGTGTGTCATCATAGTAGTCTCTGATTGGTGTGTCATCATAGTCGTCTCTGATTGGTGGTCATCATTTGGTGTGTCATCATAGTGGTCATCATAGTGGTCTCTGATTGGTGGTCATCATAGTGGTCTCTGATTGGTGGTCATCATTTGGTGTGTCATCATAGTGGTTTCTGATTGGTGGTCATCATTTGGTGTGTCATCATAGTGGTCTCTGATTGGTGTGTCATCATAGTGGTCTCTGATTAGTGGTCATCATTTGGTGTGTCATCATAGTGGTCTCTGATTGGTGGTCATCATCTGGTGTGGTCATCATAGTGGTCTCTGATTGGTGGTCATCATAGTGGTCTCTGATTGGTGGTCATCATTTGGTGTGTCATCATAGTGGTCTCTGATTGGTGGTCATCATTTGGTGTGTCACCATAGTGGTCTCTGATTGGTGGTCATCATTTGGTGTGTCATCATAGTGGTCTCTGATTGGTGTGTCATCATAGTGGTCTCTGATTAGTGGTCATCATTTGGTGTGTCATCATAGTGGTCTCTGATTGGTGGTCATCATCTGGGGTGTCATCATAGTGGTCTCTGATTGGTGGTCATCATTTGGTGTGTCATCATAGTGGTCTCTGATTGGTGGTCATCATTTGGTGTGTCATCATAGTGGTCTCTGATTGGTGTGTCATCATAGTGGTCTCTGATTAGTGGTCATCATTTGGTGTGTCATCATAGTGGTCTCTGATTGGTGTGTCATCATAGTGGTCTCTGATTGGTGGTCATCATTTGGTGTGTCATCATAGTGGTCTCTGATTGGTGGTCATCATTTGGTGTGTCATCATAGTGGTCTCTGATTGGTGGTCATCATTTGGTGTGTCATCATAGTGGTCTCTGATTGGTGGTCATCATTTGGTGTGTCATCATAGTGGTCTCTGATTGGTGGTCATCATTTGGTGTGTCATCATAGTGGTCTCTGATTGGTGTGTCATCATAGTGGTCTCTGATTAGTGGTCATCATTTGGTGTGTCATCATAGTGGTCTCTGATTGGTGGTCATCATTTGGTGTGTCATCATAGTGGTCTCTGATTGGTGGTCATCATTTGGTGTGTCATCATAGTGGTCTCTGATTGGTGTTCATCATTTGGTGTGTCATCATAGTGGTCTCTGATTGGTGGTCATCATTTGGTGTGTCATCATAGTGGTCTCTGATTGGTGGTCATCATTTGGTGTGTCATCATAGTAGTCTCTGATTGGTGTGTCATCATAGTGGTCTCTGATTGGTGGTCATCATTTGGTGTGTCATCATAGTGGTCTCTGATTGGTGGTCATCATTTGGTGTGTCATCATAGTGGTCTCTGATTGGTGGTCATCATTTGGTGTGTCATCATAGTGGTCTCTGATTGGTGGTCATCATAGTGGTCTCTGATTGGTGGTCATCATAGTGGTCTCTGATTGGTGGTCATCATTTGGTGTGTCATCATAGTGGTTTCTGATTGGTGGTCATCATTTGGTGTGTCATCATAGTGGTCTCTGATTGGTGTGTCATCATAGTGGTCTCTGATTAGTGGTCATCATTTGGTGTGTCATCATAGTGGTCTCTGATTGGTGGTCATCATCTGGTGTGTCATCATAGTGGTCTCTGATTGGTGGTCATCATTTGGTGTGTCATCATAGTGGTCTCTGATTGGTGGTCATCATTTGGTGTGTCATCATAGTGGTCTCTGATTGGTGTGTCATCATAGTGGTCTCTGATTAGTGGTCATCATTTGGTGTGTCATCATAGTGGTCTCTGATTGGTGGTCATCATCTGGTGTGTCATCATAGTGGTCTCTGATTGGTGGTCATCATTTGGTGTGTCATCATAGTGGTCTCTGATTGGTGGTCATCATTTGGTGTGTCATCATAGTGGTCTCTGATTGGTGTGTCATCATAGTGGTCTCTGATTAGTGGTCATTATTTGGTGTGTCATCATAGTGGTCTCTGATTGGTGGTCATCATTTGGTGTGTCATCATAGTGGTCTCTGTTTGGTGGTCATCATTTGGTGTGTCATCATAGTGGTCTCTGATTGGTGGTCATCATTTGGTGTGTCATCATAGTGGTCTCTGATTGGTGGTCATCATTTGGTGTGTCATCATAGTGGTCTCTGATTGGTGTGTCATCATAGTGGTCTCTGATTAGTGGTCATCATTTGGTG
The DNA here is from genome assembly GCF_002021735.2 of Oncorhynchus kisutch. Lineage (NCBI taxonomy): Eukaryota > Metazoa > Chordata > Actinopteri > Salmoniformes > Salmonidae > Oncorhynchus > Oncorhynchus kisutch. The sequence goes on along the minus strand of NC_034188.2, from coordinate 13,130,805 downwards.
TGTCATCATAGTGGTCTCTGATTGGTGGTCATCATTTGGTGTGTCATCATAGTGGTCTCTGATTGGTGGTCATCATTTGGTGTGTCATCATAGTGGTCTCTGATTGGTGGTCAACATTTGGTGTGTCATCATAGTGGTCTCTGATTGGTGGTCATCATTTGGTGTGTCATCATAGTGGTCTCTGATTGGTGGTCATCATTTGGTGTGTCATCACAGTGGTCTCTGATTGGTGTGTCATCATAGTGGTCTCTGATTAGTGGTCATCATTTGGTGTGTCATCATAGTGGTCTCTGATTGGTGGTCATAATCTGGTGTGTCATCATAGTGGTCTCTGATTGGTGGTCATCATTTGGTGTGTCATCATAGTGGTCTCTGATTGGTGGTCATCATAGTAGTCTCTGATTGGTGGTCATCATAGTGGTCTCTGATTGGTGGTCATCATTTGGTGTGTCATCATAGTGGTCTCTGATTGGTGGTCATCATAGTGGTCTCTGATTGGTGGTCATCATAGTGGTCTCTGATTGGTGGTCATCATTTTGTGTGTCATCATAGTGGTCTCTGATTGGTGGTCATAATTTGGTGTGTCATCATAGTGGTCTCTGATTGGTGGTCATCATTTGGTGTGTCATCATAGTGGTCTCTGATTGGTGTGTCATCATAGTGGTCTCTGATTAGTGGTCATCATTTGGTGTGTCATCATAGTGGTCTCTGATTGGTGTGTCATCATAGTGGTCTCTGATTAGTGGTCATCATTTGGTGTGTCATCATAGTGGTCTCTGATTGGTGGTCATCATTTGGTGTGTCATCATAGTGGTCTCTGATTGGTGGTCATCATTTGGTGTGTCATCATAGTGGTCTCTGATTGGTGGTCATCATTTGGTGTGTCATCATAGTGGTCTCTGATTGGTGGTCATCATTTGGTGTGTCATCATAGTGGTCTCTGATTGGTGTGTCATCATAGTGGTCTCTGATTAGTGGTCATCATTTGGTGTGTCATCATAGTGGTCTCTGATTGGTGGTCATCATTTGGTGTGTCATCTTAGTGGTCTCTGTTTGGTGGTCATCATTTGGTGTGTCATCATAGTGGTCTCTGATTGGTGGTCATCATTTGGTGTGTCATCATAGTGGTCTCTGATTGGTGGTCATCATTTGGTGTGTCATCATAGTGGTCTCTGATTGGTGGTCATCATTTGGTGTGTCATCATAGTGGTCTCTGATTAGTGGTCATCATTTGGTGTGTCATCATAGTGGTCTCTGATTGGTGTGTCATCATAGTGGTCTCTGATTAGTGGTCATCATTTGGTGTGTCATCATAGTGGTCTCTGATTGGTGGTCATCATTTGGTGTGTCATCATAGTGGTCTCTGTTTGGTGGTCATCATTTGGTGTGTCATCATAGTGGTCTCTGATTGGTGGTCATCATTTGGTGTGTCATCATAGTGGTCTCTGATTGGTGTGTCATCATAGTGGTCTCTGATTGGTGGTCATCATTTGGTGTGTCATCATAGTGGTCTCTGATTGGTGGTCATCATTTGGTGTGTTATCATAGTGGTCTCTGATTGGTGGTCATCATTTGGTGTGTCATCATAGTGGTCTCTGATTGGTGGTCATCATTTGGTGTGTCATCATAGTGGTCTCTGATTGGTGTGTCATCATAGTGGTCTCTGATTAGTGGTCATCATTTGGTGTGTCATCATAGTGGTCTCTGATTGGTGGTCATCATTTGGTGTGTCATCATAGTGGTCTCTGATTAGTGGTCATCATTTGGTGTGTCATCATAGTGGTCTCTGATTGGTGTGTCATCATAGTGGTCTCTGATTAGTGGTCATCATTTGGTGTGTCATCATAGTGGTCTCTGATTGGTGGTCATCATTTGGTGTGTCATCATAGTGGTCTCTGATTGGTGGTCATCATTTGGTGTGTCATCATAGTGGTCTCTGATTGGTGTGTCATCATAGTGGTCTCTGATTAGTGGTCATCATTTGGTGTGTCATCATAGTGGTCTCTGATTGGTGGTCATCATTTGGTGTGTCATCATAGTGGTCTCTGATTAGTGGTCATCATTTGGTGTGTCATCATAGTGGTCTCTGATTGGTGTGTCATCATAGTGGTCTCTGATTAGTGGTCATCATTTGGTGTGTCATCATAGTGGTCTCTGATTGGTGGTCATCATTTGGTGTGTCATCATAGTGGTCTCTGTTTGGTGGTCATCATTTGGTGTGTCATCATAGTGGTCTCTGATTGGTGGTCATCATTTGGTGTGTCATCATAGTGGTCTCTGATTGGTGGTCATCATTTGGTGTGTCATCATAGTGGTCTCTGATTGGTGGTCATCATTTGGTGTGTCATCATAGTGGTCTCTGATTAGTGGTCATCATTTGGTGTGTCATCATAGTGGTCTCTGATTGGTGTGTCATCATAGTGGTCTCTGATTAGTGGTCATCATTTGGTGTGTCATCATAGTGGTCTCTGATTGGTGGTCATCATTTGGTGTGTCATCATAGTGGTCTCTGATTGGTGGTCATCATTTGGTGTGTTATCATAGTGGTCTCTGATTGGTGGTCATCATTTGGTGTGTCATCATAGTGGTCTCTGATTGGTGGTCATCATTTGGTGTGTCATCATAGTGGTCTCTGATTGGTGTGTCATCATAGTGGTCTCTGATTAGTGGTCATCATTTGGTGTGTCATCATAGTGGTCTCTGATTGGTGGTCATCATTTGGTGTGTCATCATAGTGGTCTCTGTTTGGTGGTCATCATTTGGTGTGTCATCATAGTGGTCTCTGATTGGTGGTCATCATTTGGTGTGTCATCATAGTGGTCTCTGATTGGTGGTCATCATTTGGTGTGTCATCATAGTGGTCTCTGATTGGTGGTCATCATTTGGTGTGTCATCATAGTAGTCTCTGATTGGTGTGTCATCATAGTCGTCTCTGATTGGTGGTCATCATTTGGTGTGTCATCATAGTGGTCTCTGATTGGTGGTCATCATTTGGTGTGTCATCATAGTGGTCTCTGATTGGTGGTCATCATTTTGTGTGTCATCATAGTGGTCTCTGATTGGTGGTCATCATAGTGGTCTCTGATTGGTGGTCATCATAGTGGTCTCTGATTGGTGGTCATCATTTGGTGTGTCATCATAGTGGTTTCTGATTGGTGGTCATCATTTGGTGTGTCATCATAGTGGTCTCTGATTGGTGTGTCATCATAGTGGTCTCTGATTAGTGGTCATCATTTGGTGTGTCATCATAGTGGTCTCTGATTGGTGGTCATCATCTGGTGTGTCATCATAGTGGTCTCTGATTGGTGGTCATCATTTGGTGTGTCATCATAGTGGTCTCTGTTTGGTGGTCATCATTTGGTGTGTCATCATAGTGGTCTCTGATTGGTGGTCATCATTTGGTGTGTCATCATAGTGGTCTCTGATTGGTGGTCATCATTTGGTGTGTCATCATAGTGGTCTCTGATTGGTGTGTCATCATAGTGGTCTCTGATTAGTGGTCATCATTTGGTGTGTCATCATAGTGGTCTCTGATTGGTGGTCATCATTTGGTGTGTCATCATAGTGGTCTCTGATTGGTGGTCATCATTTGGTGTGTCATCATAGTGGTCTCTGATTGGTGGTCAACATTTGGTGTGTCATCATAGTGGTCTCTGATTTGTGGTCATAATTTGGTGTGTCATCATAGTAGTCTCTGATTGGTGTGTCATCATAATGGTCTCTGATTGGTGGTCATCATTTGGTGTGTCATCATAATGGTCTCTGATTGGTGGTCATCATTTGGTGTGTCATCATAGTGGTCTCTGATTGGTGGTCATCATAGTGGTCTCTGATTGGTGGTCATCATAGTGGTCTCTGATTGGTGGTCATCATTTGGTGTGTCATCATAGTGGTCTCTGATTGGTGGTCATCATTTGGTGTGTCATCATAGTAGTCTCTGACTTGCTAAAGTGGGACAAACTTAAACTTGCGCCTTTTTGAGAAAACAGAAAGGTGTCATCTTGTTTGTTTTTTTATGCCGACATCGTTTCTGAATTTAAAAGTAATCCAAGAAGTAATTTTGTTGTTTTTGAAAACAATCTGTAATCTGATTACGATATTTTTTATTAGGACACAACTGATGACATTTTTTGTAATCAGATTACATGTAATCTGTTATTCCCCAACCCTGCTCTCCATCTAATCCTCTCTATTCCCTTTCCACCTTCTCCAGACCATTTCCCCAGTCCTCTCTCCCTTTCCACCTCCTCCTCCCCTCGGGACAGTAGTGGAGAAGGTAGAAAGTTTTAAGTTCCTCGGCGTACACATCACGGACAAACTGAAATGGTCCACCCACACAGACAGCGTGGTGAAGAAGGTGCAGCAGCGCCTCTTCAACCTCAGGAGGCTGAAGAAATTTGGCTTGTCACCAAAAACACACTAACTTTTACAGATGCACAATCAAGAGCATCCTGTCAGGCTGTATCACCGTCTGGTACGGTAACTGCTTCTCCCACAACCGTAATGCTCTCCAGAGGGTATTGAGGTCTGCTCCGCCCACAACCGTAAGGCTCTCCAGAGGGTAGTGAGGTCTGCTCCGCCCACAACCGTTAGGCTCTCCAGAGGGTAGTGAGGTCTGCTCCGCCCACAACCGTAAGGCTCTCCAGAGGGTAGTGAGGTCTGCTCCGCCCACAACCGTAAGGCTCTCCAGAGGGTAGTGAGGTCTGCACAACGCATCACCGGGGGCCATCAGACTGTTAAACAGCCATGACTAACATTGAGTGGCTGCTGCCAACAGACTCATCTCTAGCCACTTTAATAATGAAAAATTGATGTCATAAATGTATCACTCGCCACTTTAAACAATGCCACTTAATATAATGTTTACATACACTACATTACTCATCTCATATGTATATACTGTACTCGATACCATCTACTGCATCTTGCCTATGCCGTTCGGCCATCGCTCATTCATATACAGTGCCTTGCGAAAGTATTCGGCCCCCTTGAACTTTGCGACCTTTTGCCACATTTCAGGATTCAAACATAAAGATATAAAACTGTATTTTTTGTGAAGAATCAACAACAAGTGGGACACAATCATGAAGTGGAACGACATTTATTGGATATTTCAAACTTATTTAACACTTCAAAAACTGAAATTGGGCGTGCAAAATTATTCAGCCCCTTTACTTTCAGTGCAGCAAACTCTCTCCAGAAGTTCAGTGAGGATCTCTGAATGATCCAATGTTGACCTAAATGACTAATGATGATAAATACAATCCACCTGTGTGTAATCAAGTCTCCGAATAAATGCACCTGCACTGTGATAGTCTCAGAGGTCCGTTAAAAGCGCAGAGAGCATCATGAAGAACAAGGAACACACCAGGCAGGTCCGAGATACTGTTGTGAAGAAGTTTAAAGCCGGATTTGGATACAAAAAGATTTCCCAAGCTTTAAACATCCAAGGAGCACTGTGCAAGCGATAATATTGAAATGGAAGGAGTATCAGACCACTGCAAATCTACCAAGACCTGGCCGTCCCTCTAAACTTTCAGCTCATACAAGGAGAAGACTGATCAGAGATGCAGCCAAGAGGCCCATGATCACTCTGGATGAACTGCAGAGATCTACAGCTGAGGTGGGAGACTCTGTCCATAGGACAACAATCAGTCGTATATTGCACAAATCTGGCCTTTATGGAAGCGTGGCAAGAAGAAAGCCATTTCTTAAAGATATCCATAAAAAGTGTCGTTTAAAGTTTGCCACAAGCCACCTGGGAGACACACCAAACATGTGGAAGAAGGTGCTCTGGTCAGATGAAACCAAAATTGAACTTTTTGGCAACAATGCAAAACGTTATGTTTGGCGTAAAAGCAACACACCTCATCACCCTGAACACACCATCCCCACTGTCAAACATGGTGGTGGCAGCATCATGGTTTGGGCCTGATTTTCTTCAGCAGGGACAGGGAAGATGGTTAAAATTGATGGGAAGATGGATGGAGCCAAATACAGGACCATTCTGGAAGAAAACCTGATGGAGTCTGCAAAAGACCTGAGACTGGGACGGAGATTTGTCTTCCAACAAGACAATGATCCAAAACATAAAGCAAAATCTACAATGGAATGGTTCAAAAATAAACATATCCAGGTGTTAAAATGGCCAAGTCAAAGTCCAGACCTGAATCCAATCGAGAATCTGTGGAAAGAACTGAAAACTGCTGTTCACAAATGCTCTCCATCCAACCTCACTGAGCTCGAGCTGTTTTGCAAGGAGGAATGGGAAAAAATGTCAGTCTCTCGATGTGCAAAACTGATAGAGACATACCCCAAGCGACTTACAGCTGTAATCGCAGCAAAAGGTGGCGCTACAAAGTATTAACTTAAGGGGGCTGAATAATTTTGCACGCCCAATGTTTCCGTTTTTGATTTGTTAAAAAAAGTTTGAAATATCCAATAAATGTCGTTCCACTTCATGATTGTGTCCCACTTGTTGTTGATTCTTCACAAAAAAATACAGTTAAATTTCTTTATGTTTGAAGCCTGAAATGTGGCAAAAGGTCGCAAAGTTCAAGGGGGCCGAATACTTTCGCAAGGCACTGTATCTTTATGTACATATTCTTATTCATTCCTTTACACTTGTGTGTATAAGGTAGTTGTTGTGAAATTGTTAGATGACTTGTTAGATATTACTGCAAGGTCGGAACTAGAAGCACAAGCATTTCGCTACACTCGCATTAACATCTGCTAACCATGTGTACGTGACAAATACAATTTGATTTGATTTCTCCCTTTTTTCCCCAACCCTCTACACCTTCTGTCCATCTTCCTGTCCTTTCATTGTCTCCCTGTCCTTTCCTTCTCTCCCTTTCCTTTCCTTCTCTCCCTGTCCTTTCCTTCTCTCCCTGTCCTTTCCTTCTCTCCCTGTCCTTTCCTTCTCTCCCTTTCCTTTCCTTCTCTCCCTGTCCTTTCCTTCTCTCCCTGTCCTTTCCTTCTCTCCCTGTCCTTTCCTTCTCTCCCTGTCCTTTCCTTCTCTCCCTTTCATTTCCTTCTCTCCTTCTCTCCCTGTCCTTTCCTTCTCTCCCTTTCTTTTCCTTCTCTTCCAGTCCTTTCCTTCTCTCCGTTTCTTTTCCTTCTCTTCCAGTCCTTTCCTTCTCTCCCTGTCCTTTCCTTCTCTCCCTGTCCTTTCCTTCTCTCCCTGTCCTTTCCTTCTCTCCCTGTCCTTTCCTTCTCTCCCTGTCCTTTCCTTCTCTCCCTGTCCTTTCCTTCTCTCCCTTTCTTTTCCTTCTCTTCCAGTCCTTTCCTTCTCTCCCTGTCCTTTCCTTCTCTCCCTTTCCTTTCCTTCTCTCCCTGTCCTTTCCTTCTCTCCTTCTCTCCCTGTCCTTTCCTTCTGTCCCTGTCCTTTCCTTCTCTCCGTCCTTTCCTTCTCTCCTTCTCTACCTGTCCTTTCCTTCTCTCCCTGTCCTTTCCTTCTCTCCCTGTCATTTCCTTTCCTTCCAGTCCTTTCCTTCTCTCCCTGTCCTCTCCACCTCCCCGTTTTGTCTCTCCATCTCCTCCTCTTCCCTCCATCCAGACCATTACACCAGTCCTCTCCTCCTCTTCCCTCCATCCAGACCATTACACCAGTCCTCTCTCCTCCTCTTCCCTCCATCCAGACCATTACACCAGTCCTCTTCCCTCCATCCATACCATTACACCAGTCCTCTTCCCTCCATCCAGACCATTACACCAGTCCTCTTCCCTCCATCCAGACCATTACACCAGTCCTCTTCCCTCCATCCAGACCATTACACCAGTCCTCTTCCCTCTATCCAGACCATTACACCAGTCCTCTCTCCTCCTCCTCCTCTTCCCTCCATCCAGACCATTATACCAGTCCTCTTCCCTCCATCCAGACCATTACACCAGTCCTCTTCCCTCCATCCATACCATTACACCAGTCCTCTTCCCTCCATCCAGACCATTACACCAGTCCTCTTCCCTCCATCCAGACCATTACACCAGTCCTCTTCCCTCCATCCAGACCATTACACCAGTCCTCTTCCCTCCATCCAGACCATTACTCTCTCTCACCCCTAGGACATCCTCCTTTAAACCACACACACACTGCCCCCCTCTCTCTCTCTCCCTCTCTCACACCCCTAGGACATCCTCCTTTAAACCACACACACACTGCCCCCCTCTCTCTCTTCCTATCTCTCACTCCTAGGACATCCTCCTTTAAACCACACACACACTGCCCCCCTCTCTCTCTCTCCCTCTCTCTCACTCCTAGGACATCCTCCTTTAAACCACACACACACTGCCCCCCTCTCTCTCTCTCCCTCTCTCTCACTCCTAGGACATCCTCCTTTAAACCACACACACACTGCCCCCCTCTCTCTCTCTCCCTCTCTCTCACTCCTAGGACATCCTCCTTTAAACCACACACACACTGCCCCCCTCTCTCTCTCTCTCTCACTCCTAGGACATCCTCCTTTAAACCATCCTCTCTCTCTCCCCCTCTCTCCTAGGACATCTTCCTGTAAACCACACACACTCTCTCTCTCTCTCTCCTGGGACATCCTCCTGTAAACATACAGTGAGATGAGAAGGGCTGTCTGGTAAAATATTAATAGTCTGTTAATTGTTTGTTAATGGACTGGGTTGTGTTAATAGTCCCAATAGTCCTGTTTATTACCATTCCACCACAGCCCTGTGAGCCCTGGCCACATAGTGTAGGGTTACACCTCTACAACTGGCTGATAAACCAGGACCAATGTCCAAAATGGCTCCCTGTTCACCATATAGTGCACTACTTTTGACTAGAGCCCATTGGTGCACTATATAGTGAATAGGCTGCTATTTCTGACACAGCCAATATGTTGTGGAATTCAGAGTGTAGATGTTAATCTTAGTATTGTATTATGTGCTGCTGCTTTGGTTTAGAATTGTTATTTTTTGTGCCCCAAGTCAAGTGGCCCAAAGGTTGACCACGTTGTCTAGTGAGATTTACTATCCTAAGCATTCCCCTAATCAATTATGTTGTGGAACATTCTGTTAGCACAACGCCTACAATAGCCCAACCGCACACGAAATCTCACAGGAATGTGACTTGTGACAATCTTACATAACAATCGTTTTACTGCAACAACAACAAAAATGAATATACAACTGCTGTACATTGAAATGGAACATATACCTCATGAGACCATGTTGCAAACTAACGCATAAGCAGTCAGAACTACTCCTTGGATATACATGTGGACATTGATTCTGTTTCTACTGTATGTTGGTGTGCACTGGGGAGAAATATACATCCGGTAGGAATGTAAACGACGAGGGATATTTGTGACTATGATGTCACAAGTCTTGTCTCTATTCCTCAGTACTTCCACTACAGTGGAAATATATTCATGTACAAATGGCTGGAAGATTACAAACACACACAAATCAAATGGAATCCAAAGGTTCAAATGTCGACGTCAACACGTTTATTTTTGATAATTTCAAATGTAGGAGACGCCAGTCCTTTTAAAGGCAAACCACAAGGGCAATGTTGCAAATAATATATTTAGAGAAGTGATATTTCAGCTCTCGATCACTCAGTTCTACGTCATTTATGAGGAGACAAATAGTTGTTAATAGAGTTGGTTAGAGCAGGAACTGAGAATGTGTGTGTGTATGTGTCTGTGACAGTGTTTGTGTGTATGACAGTGTGTGTGTGTGTGTGTGTGTATGACAGTGTGTGTGTGTGTGTGACAGTGTGTGTGTGTATGACAGTGTGTGTGTGTGTATGACAGTGTGTGTGTATGACAGTGTGTGTGTATGACAGTGTGTGTGTGTGTATGACAGTGTGTGTGTGTATGACAATGTGTGTGTGTATGACAGTGTGTGTGTATGACAGTGTGTGTGTGTGTACTTAACATGGCCGCCGTGCAGGATGTTACTCAGACAGATCTGGGCTTTTTACAGTCGGGTCTTTCGGACATCCAATCCAATGAACTAAAATAGACTAGTGGCGTTCAGTCAGTCATGACACTCCTCCCCGCTGTGGAGAGATGTACTAAAACATTTCACTAACAGGGTGTTTTTCATTTTTTATACAACCTGATAGTCTAGATGGACTGTTTTTTAAACCCACAGGAATCAGAGATTCAATGTGACATTGGTTCTGGTTTAGGCGGATCTGTGCCTGCGTCCCAAATTAGACCATATTCACTGTATAGTGCACTAGTTTAACCAGAGGCCTGGTCAAAAGTAGTGCACTATAAAGGGTTCCATTTGGGACAATGCCTTGTAGACAAAGTGGCTGTTGAACTAGACTATTTCGGCCCTGTTCCAATCTCCATACTACCATACCACTTAGAGTACACGCTTCATACTAAGTGTCGTACTAGTGTGGACATTGGAATGCAGTTTAGGGGTTGAGCCAGCCCTTAAACCATATTCTTATCCGGTTTCATCAACATGTGAGGACTTCAACATAAAACATTGAGGAAAGACAGATTGTTGAGGCATGTTCATGAATAATACATTAAGAAAGTTGTGAGATCAAAAAAGACGGTTTTGATTATAAGAAGTTCATCATTTCGCATTCCTCTGCCCAGCACATGATAATTTCCGTCTTTTCATGATGATATAAGATTGTTCCAGCATGTAGGACTAATGTGGTTGGTATCAATGTGGCGACTGTTTGTCTAACCCAGTCCGACATCACTGCCAGCTGGTCTTCATTTGCCTCTTGTTGCAGTAACAGGGCAGTCCACTAGATGGTTGTAGTTGAACACTGAACTTCTCTACTAACTTGTTGGTAATCATGTTTGCTGTGGACTCTTTTTGTGCTGACATATAAAAACTACAAGACCCATAAGCAGATGATCACTGGGGCCTATTCTGGATGCAACTTTTTTTTCCCAGGAAGAGATCGAAATGTGTTTCTCAAGTAGAATTAGGGAATTGTGTTGGCTTTGTTTCCTTTGTGCAACGTCGTGAACATATAACCTCACTGAATAGAACACACCTTTTGGATTAGTGAGGTACGGTATTTATTTGGTAAGTAGACATATGAACTCAGATAGGATAAAGTATTGATGAAGCTCAATACTTCAATAGATGGTAACACCTTACCTGAGGGAGAAATATAATTTTTTTATGGAAAATTGAGTCAGAAATTGGCACCCTATTCCCTATATAGTGCACTAGTTTTGACCAGAGCCCTATGGGTCCTACTCAAATGTAGTGCACTAAAAGGGTTGGATGTAATTTTGGGTACAACCTGTATGTGTTTCCCTGTCACTTACAGAATACTTAAGATACAAATCACATGATGACCCAGTGATGTGGAATATAGATAGTTTCATTTGTTAGAATTTTAAAGAAGTATGAATTGTTTTGATAGAATATGCAAAGTATAATGCATTTTATATTTACAGATATTGTGTTATATATGAATGTCTGTAGAGTATGAATGATGTGTTATTCAGAAGAATTATGACTTATTTTGACAGTGTTAAACACACTACTACATTTACTGAAACTATGAAAGAGTATATAACAGTTGAAAAGAGAGAAAACCAACAGTCTGAAATGTACATTCAGGATCAAACCCTAGCTTGAGATCAGGGGTTGTAACGTAATCAACCCTGGGGAGACCAACTGACCCCTCTCATTGAAGCCATGAAGTTCAAGGCCGACTGCGGTACTGAAGGCTGTTGTTTCCAGAAAGCAGGATCTCCCATTATAGTGAATGGGAAAATGGCAAATCTTCGTTGTCAATATTAGAGAGAAAAAAATAAAAATAGCATTCAAGCACAACCATGTTACCAATAATTGCTTATATTAGAACAGATGTATGTCCTTGAACTGATTATATTAAAAAATACAATTGTACAAAGAAGTTATAAGGATAATTGAGTTGCTATGGTAACCTGCAGTACCCTGGTCGGCCTTCGGTTGCAGGCAGCTCTGACCTAGCCTGCAAACGTCCCTTCCTGGAGTAGCTCAAACTGTGCATGTTATGTCGACATACATATCCCCAATGAGACGGCACTTTAGCAAGCTAAAACCGACTTCCTAACCTTCAAATGCGACATTGAGTCTTCACATAGGAATGAATGGTGTGACATCATCGACGGCTTTGCCCATTCATGTACAGACAATGGTTGGTCCTCTAGTAAGGTTTTTGTGATATATTGAACCAGGGCTGGCCCTAGCGTTTTGGGGCCCCACACCATGCGGGTAAAACATTTTAGTGGGCCCCCTCTTGACGGCACAGATAAAGCAAATTTAAGTTTTAAAGTACATTTCCTGAAATTTACATTTGCATTTAGCTATGGGGCGTAGAGAAAATGTTGTGGTTTTAAATCACATTTGCATTTAGCTATGGGGCGTAGAGAAAATGTTGTTGTTTTAAATCACATTTGATCAAATTCTACACATTTTTCTTCAAATGGGGCAGCCAGAAGATCTTGCAGATTTAAAGCAAATTTCCAACAATTCTACAAATACTGCCAGGGGGTGGAGAGAAATTATCAAGTTTTAAAGCAAATTTCCTACAATTCTACACATTTTGCCAAGACCTTGGATATCTGAGTGAGAGTGACTGACAACATCAATGGAGGTCCCCTGGAGGTCAGGGTACCTGCGTGCCTGGTCATTAGTTGGCCATGATTACTATAAGGCCTAGACAGCTGGCTAACTTAGCAATCTAAATAAATGTTTGCTAACAAGAGCTGATTCAGAGACGGACACTGCTGATTCACTAACGGACACTGCTGATTCACTAACGGACACTGCTGATTCACTAACGGACACTGCTGATTCAGAGACTGACACTGTTGATTCACTAACGGACACTGCTGATTCAGAGACGGACACTGCTGATTCACTAACAAAAACTGCTGATTCAGAGACGGACACTGCTGATTCAGAGACGGACACTGCTGATTCACTAACAAAAACTGCTGATTCACTAACAAAAACTGTTGATTCACTAACAAAAACTGTTGATTCACTAACAAAAACTGTTGATTCACTAACAAAAACTGCTGATTCACTAACAAAAACTGCTGATTCACTAACAAAAACTGTTGATTCACTAACAAAAACTGTTGATTCACTAACAAAAACTGTTGATTCACTAACAAAAACTGCTGATTCACTAACAAAAACTGCTGATTCACTAACAAAAACTGCTGATTCACTAACAAAAACTGCTGATTCACTAACAAAAACTGCTGATTCACTAACAAAAACTGCTGATTCACTAACAAATTTAAAAATGTCACCTTGTGTATTTTACTTTAACTCTCAACATTAAGTTGACTGAGTCCCCCCCCCCCCAAAAAAAAAAGTACCTTGTGCCTAGGGCCTGCCCTGGGTTGAACCTCTAGCAGGAAGTTTTGTGATAGGTTGAACCACTTGCAGGTTTTTTTTGTGATAGGATGACCCTCTAACAAGGTGCATTGTGATAGGATGACCCTCTAGCAAGGTGCATTGTGATGGGATGACCCTCTAGCAAGGTGCATTGTGAAAGAGGATTGGCTGAACTATGCCTGTGAGTATCTTGGGCACGTGAACGCTGACGATCTCAGAGATCATCTCTGGATAGCTGACTCTGGTGGGCAGAGACTGGGCCTGGATAAACAGATCATAGGTGAACTGGTGCAGCTTCCTCACAATCTGAGAGAGAGAGAGAGAGAGGGGGGGGGGGGAAGTGAGAGAGGGGGGGGAGAGAGGGAGTCAACTGTCAGTAACACCAAAGCAGGGGGGGTTGAACAAGTCAGGGGTTAGTGGTTAGGGATAGAAGCAGGGCCGGCCCTGGGTATAGGCAACATAAGCTGTTGCTTAGGGCCCCTGGCCGCTACGGCCCCCAACCCCCAAAAATACTTTAGGAACTCAGTTGGGGTCTAAACTTACTGTTGAGAGTTATAACAGTAGAACACCAAGAGCTGTTGCTAGAACGTGCAAAATTCTGACCGGACTACGTAACGAACCAAAGTTCGTTGCTATGCTGGTTGTTTGTTCTCTTATTTTACCTCGTAGCGGTCGCGAAGGAAGAAGGATGTGTCATATTAGGGTGTCTAGCTATAAGTTCAACCTGATCAATCAAATGGATAGGTGTAAGCAATTATGGTTATTCCAAATGCCCTTAACTAGGTGTCTTCGCTAGACAGACATAGAGAGTAGGTGAGAGGAGGTGGGAAAAGAATGGAAGACAGACAGAGAGACAGACGAAGAGAGAGAAACAGAGACAGAAAGACAGCAGTGTAAATGTACTTAGACTAGAGTATTTCAACACCTCTTCTCCTCCAACTTGTTAGGCAATCATATGTACCTACAGGGCAAGGTGGCCAGCCACACAGGAGGGTGATTTTTACTAAGGAGGAGGAAGCCGTGCTGACCAAGATGCATGCTGGCCATTTAGGAGTGAAGCGCTTGATTGCCAAAATCAACCTACGCTTCTTCTGACAGGGAATTGTCAAGGAGGTGGACAAATAGCCTTTTATTTATCAATCACATTCTATTATATCTGAAATGATTAGGATTTCAATGAATATCATATCAGAGAGCACATAATGTTTCAATGTGCCACGTTGTGCCTAAAGGTCAGTACCCTGTCTAGCCTGCCAGAAGTTTGAGAGGGCGAAGACTGTGGCGCCGGAGTTGAAGCCCATCAAAGTTGTTTCATCATGGCACATGATCGGTGAGTGTCCCAATTCAAATTTCGTCCTGATAAGTTGTTTTGTAATGGTTGCTTTATTTGACCACAACAGTATTATAGAGAGTGTGTGTGTGTGTGTGTGTGTGTGTCAGTAGCCTTACAAATATGAAAATCTGCATACTGTATGACACAGGTATGGGTAAGAATAGAGTCATCTTCTCTCTAACACTTTAAATGTTAGAGGTGGCCCTCATTGGACCCTTCACGAAATCCAGGAATGGCAACAGCTGCTGTCGAACGGCGACCCATCACTTTACCAAGTAGGTGGAGGCAATACCCATTAAGCTCAGTACAGGAAGAGAATGTGGAGGCAATACCCATTAAGCTCAGTACAGGAAGAGAATGTGGAGGCAATACCCATTAAGCTCAGTACAGGAAGAGAATGTGGAGGAAATACCCATTAAGTTCAGTACAGGAAGAGAATGTGGAGGCAATACCCATTAAGTTCAGTACAGGAAGAGAATGTGGAGGCAATACCCATTAAGCTCAGTACAGGAAGAGAATGTGGAGGCAATACCCATTAAGCTCAGTACAGGAAGAGAATGTGCTTAACTCTAAATTCCCTTCTGTATAACCCATTAAAAAAAGTGCCTGAAACCAAAAATATATTTTTGTTTTGTATGATACCCATCTAGGACGAGACTGGCGAGGCCACCTCCAAGACAATGACGGACATCTTCAACACCCACAGTCATCTTGAGTGACCGAGGTCATGAACACTGGAACAAGTGTAACAACAAGTTATATTCTGTCACCAATGGTTTGTTTTATTTATTTTTTACAACTTCTTTTTCCGTGGTACATAAACAGACCTATTTCAATATCTTTCATTGTCAATAGATATCCCTTTCCTACCCCCTCCTCCAGGTTTGGTGAATGGACCAACCAAACCCTCAAGACATGTCATGGGCAAGTCCCTTGATTGGTACCAGGAAGGTTGGGAGAACTACTGGAAGGTAATTCTCTTTGCACACAACAGCAGCATCCAGGCCTCCACCGAGTACGGACAGGAGTCGCAGCTGTTCACTGAGGTAAAACAATGCTATTGTATATACAATTATTGCATATACTGATGTTGTTTGTCTATTGCTATTTTTATATAAGGTACTTTCAGATCACTGAAACCCCACCTGATGTGGTGGAAGCTGTCGAACCAGATCAGAACCCTCGAGGACTACAGTACCTTCAGGCACGGACTGAGGAGGATGTAGAGGTTTTTGATCAGGTAAAAATGATTGTCCACTGTCAATTTATTTCCTGTCCCTCCAAGAGATATGTAAGAAATAGAAAAGCATTTATTCCTGTTTATTCCAATCAATGTGAGACTGAACATGGACAAGGCGCAGGAGAAACAGAAGGGAGGACTACCGGGGCAGAATGAAGAAGGGGACCAAGTGCTGCGACATCAAGGCGAATTACTAGGTTTGGAAGATGGAGGAAAGAAAGACGCCACCTGGGAAACCTCACTGCTCTTTCGCTCCTAGCCGGGGTCACCATCAGTTCAAGTGAATATAGAAAATATCAGATAATAACTATTTGCATTTGCACACAAAATAACCTGAAGCTAGTTTTAGTTCCCCTTCTACAGTTGGAGCACTTGGACGGTCGACCACTGAAAGCACTGACGCCCTACACTTCAGTGAAGCCCAATAGACAAAGTATGCTCAGCTTTGGTTGACAGAAACAATAAGAAAAGCAAGAAATAGTAGTTATGCTAAGCCTATAAAAAATGTCTTCTCCAATATGCTACTCTATCCTACTCTATTCTACTCTATCATACTCTATTCTACTCTATCATTCTCTATTCTACTCTATTCTACTCTATCATACTATATAATTCTCTATCATAGTCTATCCTACTCTATTCTACTCCATCATACTCTATAATTCTCTATCATACTCTATCCTTCTCTATTCTACTCTATCATAGTCTATCATAGTCTATCCTACTCTATTCTACTCTATCATACTCTATCATTCTCTATCATACTCTATAATTCTCTATCATGCTCTTATCATACTCTATAATTCTCTATCATACTCTATCATACTCTATCATACTGGGCACATAATATGTGAGATACACAGATGAACTAAAAACACTAGCGCTGCAAACACTCAGAAAAAAGAGAGCATCAGTGCCTGAACTTTGCAGTCTCCCTCTTCAAGTCTCCCTTCTGAGACTGCCTGCCTGTTGAGAATAGGTGACAGGCAGAACCACCCACCCACACAGCAACCCCCTCCTCTATATTGCACACACCAGAATTCAGTATTTTAGTCTATGATTGCCATGTTAGTGTACAAAATGAATGACACAACTGTACCAAAAACTATCAAAGGTTATGTATTTAAATCTGAAATATTGCCAGGTTGTTTTTCACAGCTGTTTCACAAGGTGTTCATTGTTGTAAGGTTTCATTTGATGGTATTTATTTGTTCTACATTATTCATTGTTGTATCCTAGGACCGACAATAAATACATATATATTCAACCACAAGGGGGTACTAATGAGCTATGTGAGATAGAACAACATGAATCCTAAACGAGGTCTAAGTGAAAATATATTATTTCAGCGTAGATAAGGGAAAGGCAGGATCAAATATAAACATGACGGCCAGACGAGCCAATGTATGAATCAAATGGATTTGCATATGAATGGAGTGACAATGATCTGACTTCCTGGTCTGTAAGGTAAGTAACTTTAATGTGTCAAGCAGATGACACATTTTATTTGACATTTCCGAAACGTAATAATGTTTAAGACATGGATTTCATGTTGTAATGTTAACAAGGTACCCAAAAGTAGTTTGAATGAATGTTTTCATTTTGTCAGCTAAATAAAACCTGTTTAAACAGCGAAATTGCTGCGGAAATCCGCCTTGTTTGCATAGCGATGATGAAAAGAAGGTCATTTAGGCTGTAATTAGGTAATCCCACCGTTGTTATAGCAACGGACACTAATAATTTATCGAATTCCATTGTGACGCAGAAGGGGACACTATTTGGCCAGGGGACATTATTTGCCATGACAGGCCCACAAAAAGCTAGGCTGGCCCTTGGTAGTAGGTCTATATTACCTGCTGTAAGTAGTCCACTGGCTGGGTTAGCTACAACAGGTGTTGAGTACGGGTTACGGGTTAGAGGTCAGGGATAGGTCAGTTCTGTGGTTGCCATGGCGCAGAGAGCTCTGTAAATATTGTACATATTTTAAGTTTTAGTTGTTTTCTTTTTGATCAACTTTTTATTTTGTTAGCGAAGTAAGTTTTGATTGTATATATTGTAGCAATCCTGGGTTTATAAGTGCGGATATCGACTGCAAGAAGAGCATGTTGTTGCGCTCTGGGCTTCGGGCCAGAAGGTTGAGGGTTCGAGCCGTACTTCCTGTCTGATTCATTACAATACATTGATCCACGGCAGTGCAAGATTGGCAAGTCAGTTATTTTACCACCTGAACCGAGAAGCTATTTAGCTGCCAACTTTATTTGAAACAACAAGAGATGGCAGAGGCTTGGAGAATTTTTGAAGATGGCAGAGGTTTAGTTAGTAGTAGTTTATTTCAAGGTGGACTATCGCTTTTGACTGTAGTGAGCTTCATGCCCATAAAGCTTAGCAGCTGCATTACTTCACCCAGGTTGGTGCTACATGTTTTTCAGAGGAGTTTCCAAGGGAAGAGGTGACCTGACTTCCAGCTTGTTTCCCCCCTGGATTTAAGCATCGTTTCACCCCTGCTCAACCCACATCTTGGCCCGTCCTTCATCTGGGCTTCAACCCTTCATCTGGGCCCCAGTCTTCATCTGGGCTTCAACCCTTCATCTGGGCTTCAACCCTTCATCTGGGCCTCAACCCTTCATCTGGGCTTCAACCCTTCATCTGAGCCCCAGTCTTCATCTGGGCTTCAACCCTTCATCTGGGCCCCAGTCTTCATCTGGGCCTCAACCCTTCATCTAGGCTTCAACCCTTCATCTGGGCCTCAACTTTCATCTGGGCCTCAACCCTTCATCTGGGCTTCAACCCTTCATCTGGGCCTCAACCCTTCATCTGGGCTTCAACCCTTCATCTTGGCCCCAGTCTTCACCTGGGCCTCAACCCTTCATCTGGGCCTCATCTGGGCCTCAACCCTTCATTTGGGCCTCGGTCGGTAGAGACGTGGACGGGTCAGGTAAGTGGACATGTAGAGTGAATTGGACACAGGATGTGACCTGTTGAACTGGCACCTGCCTCTGTGGATGACTGTGAAAGACTGTGGATGACTGTGAAAGACTGTGTATGACTGTGGATGACTGTGGATGACTGTGAAAGACTGTGGATGTGGATGACTGTGAAAGACTGTGGATGACTGTGGATGACTGTGAAAGACCTTCCAGCTAGAACTGTCAATAGGCTAACTGAAAGATTAGACTGTTTTATGAGCGTCATTGAGATTGTTGCTGTAATGAAAAGCGCTATACTAATTAAATCTAGTATCATTATTATTATCATTAAATTACCGGGCGTAGTTGTGTTAGCTGGAACAGGCGTTGTGTATGGGTTAGGGGTTAGAGGTCAGGGTTAGGTAATATTACCGGGTGTAGGAAGTCCAGTAGCTGTGTTAGCTGGAACAGACGTTGTGTATGGGTTAGGGGTTAGAGGTCAGGGTTAGGTAATATTACCGGGTGTAGGAAGTCCAGTAGCTGTGTTAGCTGGAACAGGTGTTGTGTATGGGTTAGGGGTTAGAGGTCAGGGTTAGGTAATATTACCGGGTGTAGGAAGTCCAGTAGCTGTGTTAGCTGGAACAGACGTTGTGTATGGGTTAGGGGTTAGAGGTCAGGTTTAGGTAATATTACCGGGTGTAGGAAGTCCAGTAGCTGTGTTAGCTGGAACAGGCGTTGTGTATGGTGTTTTTCTCCGTGTTGGCTGGCCAGACAAACCAGCTCCTTGATGTAAGAGATCCTCAGCTCGTCAAAACACTTCTGATTCCTCAGACCCTCCACAGGGACTAAAAGACACAAAGAAATAAGCAAATATTGAACCAGATAATGATACAGTCACTTAGTTTCAGTGTGTCAGTGATGTGACTCACTGATGCTGAAGAGGAGCAGAGCCTTCATACAGAGGAACTCTTCCTGGGTGACTCTGAGCATACAGAACCTCTGGGACAGCAGACGGAACTGGACACAGTGTTCGTACATACTGGACACACGCATCCTCTGACTGGGGTGGGGGGGTGGGTGGAGAGAAGAGATAGAGAGACAGACGGAGAGAAAGAGGGTGAGGAGAGAGAGTGTAATGTTTGTTTATGTCTATTCCATTTGGTAACATGTGTTTCCCATGCTAATAAATTGAATTGCGAGGGAGAGAGAGGGGGAGTTAGGATGAGAGGGAGTTAGGATGAGAGGGAGTGAAATTGATTGAGAGAGTGTTGTTATATAACCAATAATACAACATTTCAAATTTCAAACATTCCCCTTGTCTATTGTCTAGAGACAGAGAGAGATTGTCATCGATATTGTATTCAGCAAGACAATAGTACTCACTCGTTAAAGATGAGGTCAGGAGCGAAGTAGAGCTCTCTAGCATCTGTGTTAGTGTAAGACCTCCAGCCCAGAGCGAACACCATCAACCCCAGCCATGAAGACTGGATCACTGACATCTGGTCTTCTACATGCAGCTGTCTGAAACCTACACAGAGAACATCATCAACCCCAGCCATGAAGACTGGATCACTGACATCTGGTCTTCTACATGAAGCTGTCTGAAACCCATAGTGCAGGGAGAATAAAATACGTGATGAGTAGAGCCCCCTCTGGTGGGAAGGACATAGAAAACTAGAACCGAGGCTACAGCACTGATATCAGTAATACACAGACCAGCTCTCTGTCCCCCAGCTCTCTCTATCACACCTGGGTTAGTGGGTTGGTACCATGTAGTGGTTAGGTAACAGTCATACACAGACCAGCTCTCTGTCCCCCAGCTCTCTCTATCACACCTGGGTTAGTGGGTTGGTACCATGTAGTGGTTAGGTAACAGTAGGATACAGGGTTGGTACCATGTAGTGGTTAGGTAACAGTAGGATACAGGGTTAGTACCATGTAGTGGTTAGGTAACAGTAGGATACAGGGTTGGTAACATGTAGTGGTTAGGTAACAGTAGGATACAGGGTTGGTAACATGTAGTGGTTAGGTAACAGTAGGATATAGGGTTGGTAACATGTAGTGGTTAGGTAACAGTAGGATACAGGGTTGGTAACATGTAGTGGTTAGGTAACAGTAGAATACAGGGTTGGTAACATGTAGTGGTTAGGTAACAGTAGGATACAGGGTTGGTAACATGTAGTGGTTAGGTAACAGTAGGATACAGGGTTGGTAACATGTAGTGGTTAGGTAACAGTAGGATACAGGGTTGGTAACATGTAGTGGTTAGGTAACAGTAGGATACAGGGTTAGTGGGTTGGTAACATGTAGTGGTTAGGTAACAGTAGGATACAGGGTTAGTGGGTTGGTAACATGTAGTGGTTAGGTAACAGTAGGATACAGGGTTAGTGGGTTGGTAACATGTAGTGGTTAGGTAACAGTAGGATACAGGGTTAGTGGGTTGGTAACATGTAGTGTTTAGGTAACAGTAGGATACAGGGTTGGTAACATGTAGTGGTTAGGTAACAGTAGGATACAGGGTTGGTAACATGTAGTGGTTAGGTAACAGTAGGATATAGGGTTGGTAACATGTAGTGGTTAGGTAACAGTAGGATACAGGGTTGGTAACATGTAGTGGTTAGGTAACAGTAGAATACAGGGTTGGTAACATGTAGTGGTTAGGTAACAGTAGGATACAGGGTTGGTAACATGTAGTGGTTAGGTAACAGTAGGATACAGGGTTGGTAACATGTAGTGGTTAGGTTACAGTAGGATACAGGGTTGGTAACATGTAGTGGTTAGGTAACAGTAGGATACAGGGTTGGTACCATGTAGTGGTTAGGTAACAGTAGGATACAGGGTTAGTACCATGTAGTGGTTAGGTAACAGTAGGATACAGGGTTGGTAACATGTAGTGGTTAGGTAACAGTAGGATACAGGGTTAGTACCATGTAGCGGTTAGGTAACAGTAGGATACAGGGTTGGTTAGGTAACAGTAGAATACAGGGTTAGTAACATGTAGTGGTTAGGTAACAGTAGGATAGAGGGTTAGTGGGTTGGTAACATGTAGTGGTTAGGTAACAGTAGGATACAGGGTTAGTGGGTTGGTACCATGTAGTGGTTAGGTAACAGTAGGATACAGGGTTAGTACCATGTAGTGGTTAGGTAACAGTAGGATACAGGGTTGGTACCATGTAGTGGTTAGGTAACAGTAGGATACAGGGTTAATACCATGTAGTGGTTAGGTAACAGTAGGATACAGGGTTAGTGGGTTGGTAACATGTAGTGGTTAGGTAACAGTAGGATACAGGGTTAGTGGGTTGGTAACATGTAGTGGTTAGGCAATAGTAGGATACAGGGTTAGTGGGTTGGTAACATGTAGTGGTTAGGTAACAGTAGGATACAGGGTTGGTAACATGTAGTGGTTGGGTAACAGTAGGATACAGGGTTGGTAACATGTAGTGGTTAGGTTACAGTAGGATACAGGGTTGGTAACATGTAGTGGTTAGGTAACAGTAGGATACAGGGTTGGTAACATGTAGTGGTTAGGTAACAGTAGGATACAGGGTTGGTAACATGTAGTGGTTAGGTAACAGTAGGATACAGGGTTGGTAACATGTAGTAGTTAGGTAACAGTAGGATACAGGGTTGGTAACATGTAGTGGTTAGGTAACAGTAGGATACAGGGTTGGTAACATGTAGTGGTTAGGTAACAGTAGGATACAGGGTTAGTGGGTTGGTAACATGTAGTGGTTAGGTAACAGTAGGATACAGGGTTGGTAACATGTAGTGGTTAGGTAACAGTAGGATACAGGGTTAGTAACATGTAGTGGTTAGGTAACAGTAGGATACAGGGTTGGTAACATGTAGTAGTTAGGTAACAGTAGAATACAGGGTTAGTAACATGTAGTGGTTAGGTAACAGTAGGATACAGGGTTGGTAACATGTAGTAGTTAGGTAACAGTAGAATACAGGGTTAGTAACATGTAGTGGTTAGGTAACAGTAGGATACAGGGTTAGTAACATGTAGTGGTTAGGTAACAGTAGGATACAGGGTTAGTGGGTTGGTAACATGTAGTGGTTAGGTAACAGTAGGATACAGGGTTAGTGGGTTGGTAACATGTAGTGGTTAGGTAACAGTAGGATACAGGGTTAGTGGGTTGGTAACATGTAGTGGTTAGGTAACAGTAGAATACAGGGTTAGTAACATGTAGTGGTTAGGTAACAGTAGGATACAGAGTTAGTGGGTTGGTACCATGTAGTGGTTAGGTAACAGTAGGATACAGGGTTAGTGGGTTGGTAACATGTAGTGGTTAGGTAACAGTAGGATACAGGGTTAGTGGGTTGGTAACATGTAGTGGTTAGGTAACAGTAGGATACAGGGTTAGTGGGTTGGTAACATGTAGTGGTTAGGTAACAGTAGGATACATGAAGAATGGTTTACCTGGCATGGCTTTAGCCCAGTTCACCACAGACACCAGTTGTCTCTCTCCCAGCTCGTTGAGGCTGGACAGTAGGGAGGCGAAACAGTCTGGCTGGGAGGTGTCATGGCCTGCGTTGACCATTCCTGGCTCAATGGAACTCAGAATGTTGAGGAGGGAGGGGCGTAGACTGGGGGAGGGGCCAAGAGCGGGAGCCTGCGACGCAGCACAGCCTGCAGAGAGGGATATGAGATGAAACAAGGCAAGGTGAATTGAGACATGAGATGGGAGACTAAATGAAACCAGTTGAGACTGAATATGTGCTGCCTTTCATCCAGGGTTGGGGTAAATTCTGAATTGAGTTGTAACTGCTTTCTTAGTCAGGGCTCACTTGAAGAAATAGCATTCTGGTTAAGAAAAATATTTTACATATGGTAATATTGATCCTCACATTTAGCCTGTGGGGAAACGGTGGATAACTGTAATCCCCCAGTCCTCTCTCCAGTCCTCTCTCCAGGCCTCTCTCCTCCCCTCTCTCCAGTCCTCTCTTTGCCGGGTGCCTGTGTTCCCCCCTCCACTCCTCCTTTCAGCGGGCCAGCTCCCCTCAGCTTGCGGCCTGAAATGCACCACACACAGAAGTAGGACAGAGAGAAAGGCCCCATTACCACTAGGAGATATAAAGGAGTCTGAGGAGCGGGGTGGAGAAAAAGAAAGCCATTTTTCCATTCACATTACATCATTGCCGTGGCTGCTGGCCATGTGACATTCTTGGTCCGTAACTCAAATTGACCGTAAATATCACAGTAGCCACTAGCGAGAAGGCACAAACTATTTAACAATGACAAGAGACTTTTCTTCCGAAATATTACACTACTTGATAATGCAACAATTCACAAGCATGTACAACACAACCGGAAAGCATTCAGACGCTACTTATTCTAAAATGGATTAAATATATTTTTTCCCTCAACATTCTACACACAATACCCCATAATGACAAAGTGAAAACGGGTTTTTAGAAATATTTGCAAATGTATTAAAACTTAAAGAAAAGCTGAAATACCTTATTTACATAAGTATTCAGACCCTTTGCTATGAGACTCGAAATTCTGCTCAGGTGCTCATCCTGTTTCCATTGATCATCCTTGAGATCTTTCTACAACTTAATTGGAGTCAACCTGTGGTAAATGTAATTGATTGGACATGATTTGGAAAAGCACACACCTGTCTATATAAGGTCCTACAGTTGACAGTGCATGTCAGAATAAAAAACCAAGTCATGAGGTCAAAGGAATTGTCCATAGAGCTCAGAGACAGGATTGCGTCGAGGCACAGAACTGGGGAAGGGTACCAAAACATTTCTGCAGCATTGACGGTCCCCAAGAACACAGTGGCCTCCATCATTCTTAAATGCAAAAAGTTTGGAACCAAGACTCTTTCTAGAGCTGGCCGTCTGGCCAAACTGAGAACACATTACATTTTAGCTTCAAGACAAAAGTCCAGAGTTGCTATAACAGCATCTTTTTATTAATTAAGTACTGTAAACATGTAAAAAAGTGAAGGATTAACCCTCTCATACACATATACAAGTACAAGGACCTACTTTACAACTAACCAGGCTTCATTTGTATCAATATCATGCAAACCATTACATTGTAATTACATTACATTACAATTACATGTGGCAAAGGCAAATTGTGACTGAAAACATGGGTATTAGTGACTCCGCTGCAATGAGCTGTTTTATATGGAAGCCCATACCTGCCACCCAAAAATATCAATTTGAATGCCTCTTGATTTGTCAACATGCACAATTAATCTGATCAATTTTAACCTACTGATAACAACCACAGCTGCAGGTGGGTGATTGTCATGGAATCAGTTTTAAACATGTCTGTAGCAAATTGAATTACAAAACCATGATGCATCTGCAAAAATCAACTATCATTCTGAGGACTAAGATGTCTAGTTCCATATTCTCATTACCGCAATGCGTCTGGATTAAATTATTGGGTCATTTTATAAAATTTTACTATTGAAAAACCTAACTGATTTGAATAAAACACAAAATATGTCACTGCAGTTTGTCCATAAATAGAGTTGCAAAGGGTTGGAAATTTCCCGGTAAATTTCCAGAAATTTTCCATGGGAAGTTAAGCCTGGGAATTTCTCAAAGTCATCAAAAAAGTGAGCTTTAACAGTGAACCTTTTTTGTGGGATACACAATTATAGGTCTAGTGGCATATTTTGGTTATACTATCCCCAATTAAATGGAATTGCAACCCTCTGCATGCACAGTGTATTCTTCCATCACATGTGCAGTGCACACTTCCATCACATGTACGGCTGATTCTCAAGATCTTACACACTAATGAGATGCTATTGAGTCCACACGACTACACTGTCTGAGCCAAGGACTACATGCTTTCTGGTAAGTTTGGATTACAATACTGGGTGGGGTGAATATACACTACCTTTCAAAAGTTTGGGGTCACTTAGAAATGTCCATGTTTTTTATAGAAAAGCTCATTTTTTGTCCATTAAAATAACATAAAATTGATCAAAAATACAGTTTAGACATTGTTAATGTTGTAAATGAGTATTGTAGCTGGAAACGGCAGATTCTTTATGGAAAATCTACATAGGCGCACAGAGGCCCATTATCAGCAACCATTCCTCCTGTGTTCCAATGGCATGTTGTGTTAGCTAATCCAAATGTATCATTTTAAAAGGCTAATTGATCATTAGAAAACCCTTTTGCAATTATGTTAGCACAGCTGAAAACTGTTGTCCTTATTTTTTTATTTATTATTATTTATTACAAAAAACACAAGGAAGGGGTAACACTAAAGTAATACGTGTGAGGGTGCGTGTGCATGAGTGATATAAAATATATGTCATAGTTTCCTTTTTCATGATCAAAATCTTGTGAAACCCAAACCCTCCAAGATCCCCCCACAGTTCCCCAATAGCTGTCCCTCAACCATTCAAGACCCCTCCCACAGTCTCCCCCAGAAAAAATTCAATTAAAATACAACTAATTCCATTCCCCACCCCCAAGAACCCCCCAATGCACCAACCCCAAGAACCCCCCAATGCACCAACCCCAAGAACCCCCCAATGCACCAACCCCAAGAACCCCCCAATGCACCAACCCCAAGAACCCCCCAATGCACAAACCCCAAGAAGCCCCCCCAATGCACCAACCCCAAGAACCCCCCAATGCACCAACCCCAAGAACCCCCCAATGCACCAACCCCAAGAACCCCCAATGCACCAACAACCAAGAGAATCAACTAAAGAGAAAAAAGGAAAAGACAGAAGAAAACAGCAAACAACAAGGCAAAAAAATATATATAATTATCCATTTAAAACAAAGGACATGAAGGACAACTGGAATCATAACAGCAATGCCAACTGTATATGTTTGTGTGCATGTCTGGTACTATTACATGTATGTGTGTGTTCTTGTATGTGTTTATTTGAATGAGAGTGTGTGTATATGCATGTGTACAAACACCTGCACGGCATCAGCCTCAGGCAAACCGGCATTAGTTGTAAAAACACTGTCCCGTAGTGTCATTCAAATGTACTTTCATTATGTTTTATTTAGACCCCCCCCCCCTTTATCTTTGACCATCATTCTCTCTCTCACACAGCAACTCCACTCCCACTTGTCTCCAATTCCACATCCCAACCCTCAGCTTCCCTCAGCCCATCCCAACCCTCAGCTTCCCTCAGCCCATCCCAACCCTCAGCTTCCCTCAGCCCATCCCATCTATCTCTGCTGGCCACCCACTTCGTGTTTCTACACAACACATATCTTTCAACTATGCTGTGATGTTTAACATACAATTTCAATCTATCTAATAGAATCTACAGATTGCGTGTTGAAGATAAATACCTTTACTAAGAGTATTAGTATATTAGTAATTGACTGACCCGGTCTCTCCAGATCTCCTAACAGTACTATTTGTAGGGTCAATTTTAGATCAATGCTATGCATTTTCAGCCATTCCTGAACCTGAGACCAGAAACAGGCCACCTGAGGGCAATACCAAAATAAATGGTCTATTGATTCTGTATCCTCACAACAAAATCTGCAGAGCTTCGATGATTTTATGCCCCAAATATTCAACATTTTGTTGGTGGCAAGAATTCTATATACTAATTTTAGCTGAAAAGCACGAAGTCTTGAATCTTGCGTTGTTTTATATATCAACTCATACACCCTGTACCATGGAATCAGTACATCAAATATCTCTTCCCAACTATTTTACAATCTGTATGACACAGTTGTCAACATCCTGGTCCTCAAATGAAACTGGTATACTTTCCTATTTATGCTATTTTTATTCCTCCGGCAGTTTTGATCCTTTATATTAGGCAGACAGACCAGTTCCCTACCTCCTCCCGCTGCCACCTGCCTCCTCCAGTTTTGATCCTTTATATTGGGCAGACAGACCAGTTCCCTACCTCCTCCCGCTGCCACCTGCCTCCTCCAGTTTTGATCCTTTATATTGAGCAGACAGACCAGTTCCCTACCTCCTCCCGCTGCCACCTGCCTCCTCCAGTTTTGATCCTTTATATTGGGCAGACAGACCAGTTCCCTACCTCCTCCCGCTGCCACCTGCCTCCTCCAGTTTTGATCCTTTATATTAGGCAGACAGACCAGTTCCCTACCTCCTCCCGCTGCCACCTGCCTCCTCCAGTTTTGATCCTTTATATTGGGCAGACAGACCAGTTCCCTACCTCCTCCCGCTGCCACCTGCCTCCTCCAGTTTTGATCCTTTATATTGGGCAGACAGACCAGTTCCCTACCTCCTCCCGCTGCCACCTGCCTCCTCCAGTTTTGATCCTTTATATTGGGCAGACAGACCATTTCCCTGCCTCCTCCCACTGCCACCTGCCTCCTCCCACTGCCACCTGCCTCCTCCAGTTTTGATCCTTTATATTGGGCAGACAGACCATTTCCCTACCTCCTCCCGCTGCCACCTGCCTCCTCCAGTTTTGATCCTTTATATTGAGCAGACAGGCCAGTTCCCTGCCTCCTCCCGCTGCCACCTGCCTCCTCCATTTTTGATCCTTTATATTGAGCAGACAGGCCAGTTCCCTACCTCCTCCCACTGCCACCTGCCTCCTCCCACTGCCACCTACCTCCTCCCACTGCCACCTGCCTCCTCCATTTTTGGGGCAATGCTGTAATCAATTGGTTGTACTCTTGGAATGAGCAGACCTTCCCGTACAATTCTGATAACTCTATGAAGGACATACAGTGCCTTGCGAAAGTATTCGGCCCCTTGAACTTTGCGACCTTTTGCCACATTTCAGGCTTCAAACATAAAGATATAAAAATGTATTTTTTTTGTGAAAAATCAACAACAAGTGGGACACAATCATGAAGTGGAACGACATTTATTGGATATTTCAAACTTTTTTAACAAATCAAAAACTCTATCCATAAATCCTAAAAATGTTATACTAGTTGGAGTTTACATTAAACTATAATATTTATTAAGTGTAAATCATTACCGTAACACTTTGTCAACTTCTTGTAGAAACTCCATAAAGTTTCATCCACCCATGATGCATATCTAGAGGAGTAGTAGGATTTAATTTATCTACTTATATGCCTTCAGAATGAGGTTCTTATTCTCAAACAACCCCTTTACCCCATTTGGCCTTTTCATTACTGGAATGGTTAACAAGCTCAAATTTAGAAAAAGTCTAATTTAATTGAATTATAATTGTATAATTTAATTTTGTATATTTTTATTTTCAGTGCATTTTTTAAATTTAAATCAGGCATTTTCATTCGGGAAGCAATGTAAGAAATATTGGCAATTGATTTGTTTATTACTTTTTTGGGATTGTTGCAGTGATGGAATTGTGGAATTTGTGGTAAAATGCATAATATCTTCTAAAACAACATAATGATAATTATGAAAAATGCTCTGATCCCATCTGAGGGGAAACGTACATGTTTTTATAGCCTAAGCTTTGCCTAAAATAGGCCAATTTATTTGTGTCCTGAGAAAATGTGAATGTGATCAAACTTTGTGTAGCTAGGCTACCTAGGCCTTTTTAATCCAAAATGATTGGCTTGAACTAATCAATTAACACAATAGTGATGACACACTGTATGAGTATCTATTCCATTACAGATGGAGGCCACACAACACAAGGCCACACAACACCATACACAGCCAGCTCAGCCCTGCTAGTCTCTGTCCAATCCCAGTTGTTCTCTGTGTTGTAAAGGGTTTTCATCCTTCCTAGGGCCAGAAGTTTTTCCAGGAGTTTTTTTTAATGACCTTACAGCTGATTTATTACTACAACTAGGGATCTGGGAGTTGGTTAAGGTTACTACAAGCTAAACTCTGTTCATCTACTTGCGTGTACGTGGGTGGAGTAGGATTCTATTTTTGGCGTGTACGTGGGTGGAGAAGGATTCTATTTTTGCATATAAAAAAACTGAATGATAAATAATACAAAATAAAATATACCCAGGTAATATTCTTCTACTTGCCGGTGTAACCTAAAACATGATTCCAGTTAAATATTCTGCTTGTGTATGTATTCCCACATCAGCCTACAGCAGTTTCTACCATTTCACAATAGCCTGTAATCACAAGTTATTACTGCTAAACAAAATACCTTTTGGGGTAGATTCTAACAAGGCTACAATGTTGTTTGAACAGTAGCTCAGATTATATTTGCTTATCAATGCAAAATAGGCTTCTTTGATGCATAGCCTATAGCCTATACTGTTGATCAGATGAAGGAATCAAGCAAACATCATTGCCTACACAACACTGCCCCCACGGGAAGGGTACGTCGAATGTCAGTGCGCACTGCAAGGAGCCTCCCCTTTCATAACAAAAAACAACATTGCGACACTATGCTACGTCGCCGCCATTTGAGTATTCTGCGTAGTAACCTTTTGGTTAGCCTACTACCAGATCAAGAAAACTCTGAGCCCCAGGAAAATAACTCCCCCCCCACAACTGGGACCTGTGGTGCCACATCTGAAATCACTACACAATGTTGCAAACAGTGTTGCCAACTATTGTTCAGTGATATCTGCTATTGGCCCCTTGATTTCTCTCTAGATGACGTTTTTGCTGTTGCCACGACGACATCACAGCACCATTTTGACTTGCTGCTGCACAGCTGCACTCCCCGACATAACGTTTTCCCCTCCTCTCTCACCGCACACCCCCTCCCCTGGTGCTTCTCTGCCTGTGCATGCCCCATTGCTGTGACTTCTGTTGCACAGACCGCTTCTCCCACTCTTGTATGTGGCAGAATTGAGTTGGGAAAAGTAGCTACATGCTGTCAAAACTCCCCAAAGCAGCCTGAAAAGCAGCTGAATTTACCAATGAAAGTCACTGGATAGGGAGTAAAACACATGGTCAATTAAAACCTACCTAAAGACCTAGTCATGATTCCTGCTTCTTCAAAGACCCTGTAACCAAAATACAAGTAGGTGTGTCTAGCCTTCCTCCCCTCTTATTCTCTGCTCCCCTCTCCTCCCCCTTCTTTTTCATGATCTCTTTCTCTCCCTCTCTCCATTTAATGGCCATGTATGT
Organism: Oncorhynchus kisutch; assembly: GCF_002021735.2. Lineage (NCBI taxonomy): Eukaryota > Metazoa > Chordata > Actinopteri > Salmoniformes > Salmonidae > Oncorhynchus > Oncorhynchus kisutch. The sequence continues at coordinate 13,099,993 of NC_034188.2, read as the reverse complement.
TATGGTAAAAGTTGTAACCTTTGAGGCTCATTCCAGACCGGAAGCATCTGCTGAGACGACAGGAAGGGCAGTTCTTCCTCCTCAGCTTGTCGATGGTGCAGTCGTTACGGCTGGCGCACAGGTGATTCTGCTTACCTGGGGACACAAAAACAAACAAGGCCGCTACAGGGGAGTTGGATATCCCATTTCCTGTATGTGTGTGGGGCTCCCGAGTGGTGCAGAGGTCTAAGGCACTGCATCTCAGTGCCAGAGTTGTCACTAAAGACCCTTGTTCGATTCCAGGCTGTATCACAACATGCTGTGATTGGGAGTCCCATAAGGCGGCACACAATTGGCCCAGGGTCGTGGTGAGGGTTTGCCCGTGGGTAGGCCGTCATTATAATTAAGAATTTGTTCTTAATTAACTGACTTGCCTCGTAAAATGAATGTAAACAAAGTGATATGTGTGTGTGTGTGTGTGTGTGTGTGTGTGTGTGTGTGTGTGTGTGTGTGTGTATGGCTCACCCTCTGCAGCCCTCTTGAAGAACACCTTGCAGCTCCCACAGGTAACAGCTCCATAGTGACAGCCTGACGCCTCGTCTCCACATACCTTACACACCCTCCGGTCAGAGAAGTACACTGGCAACATATCCTCACATCTGAAACACACACACATCTGTAAACACTAACACTCTTTCAGATCTTACAGATACACTCTCACTGGCAACATATTAGAGGGCGACCGATTATGATTTTTCAACACCGATGCCGATTATTGGAGGGGGGGAAAGCAGATACCGATTAATCGGACGAATTAAAAAAAATGTATTTGTAATAATGACAATTAATAATAACAATACTGAATGAACACTTATTTTAACTTAATATATAAGTTAAAATAATAAATTCAATTTAGCCTCAAATAAAAAATGAAACATGTTCAATTTGGTTTAAATAATGCAAAAACAAAGTGTTGGAGAAGAAAGTAAAAGTGCAATATGTGCCATGTAAAAAAGCTAACGTTTCAGTTCCTTGCTCAGAACATATGAAAGCTGGTGGTTCCTTATAACATGAGTCTTCAATATTCCCAAGTAAGAAGTTTTAGGTTGTAGTTATTATATGAATTATAGGACTATTTCTCTCTATACGATTTGTATTTCATATACCTTTGACAATTGGATGTTCTTATAGGCACTTTAGTATTGCCAGTGTAACAGTATAGCTTCCATCCCTCTCCTCGCCGCTACCTGGGCTCGAACCAGGAACACATCGACAACAGCCACCCTCGAAGCAGCGTTACCCATGCAGAGCAAGGGGAACAACCACTGAAAGGCTGAGCGAGCGACGTTTGAAACGCTATTAGCTCGCGCTAACTAGCTAGCCATTTCACATCGGTTACACCAGTCTAATCTCGGGAGTTGATAGGCTTGAAGTCATAAACAGCTCAATGCTTGAAGCATTGCGAAGAGTTGCTGGCAAAACGCACGAAAGTGTTGATTGAATGAATGCTTACGAGCCTGCTGGTGCCTACCATTGCTCAGTCAGACTGCTCTATCAAATCATAGACTTAATTATAACATAATAACACACAGAAATAAGAGCCTTTGGTCATTAATATGGTCGAATCCGGAAACTATCATCTCGAAAACAAGACGTTTATTCTTTCAGTGAAATACAGAACCGTTCCGTATTTTATCTAACGGGTGGCATCCATAAGTCTAAATATTCCTGTTACATTGCACAACCTTCAATGTTATGTCATAATTACGTACAATTCTGGCAAATTAGGTGGCAGTAAATGTTGCATATACCCTGACTCTGCGTGCAATGAACGCAAGAGAAGTGACACAATTTCACCTGGTTAATATTGCCTGCTAACCTGGATTTATTTTAGCTAAATATGCAGGTTTAAAAAATATATACTTCTGTGTATTGATTTTAAGAAAGGCATTGATGTTTATGGTTAGGTACACATTGGAGCAACAACAGTCCTTTTTCTCGAATACGCACCGCATCGATTATATGCAACGCAGGACACGCTAGATAAACTAGTAATATCATCAACAATGTGTAGTTAACTAGTGATTATGATTGATTGATTATTTTTTACAAGATACGTTTAATGCTAGCTAGCAACTTACCTTGGCTTACTGCATTCGCGTAACAGGCAGGCTCCTCGTGCAGTGCAATGAGAGGCAGGTGGTTAGAGCGTTAGACTAGTTAACTGTAAGGTTGCAAGATTGAATCCCCGAGCTGACAAAATCTGTCGTTCTGCCCCTGAACAAGGCAGTTAACCCACCGTTCCTAGGCCATCATTGAAAATAAGAATATGTTCTTAACTGACTTGCCTAGTTAAATAAAGATTAAATAAAGGTGTAAAAAAAATATATATAAAATGTATATATATACATTTTTAATCGGCCAAATCGGTGTCCAAAAATATCGATTTCCGATTGTTATGAAAACTTGAAATCGGCCTTAATTAATCGGCCATTCCGATTATTCGGTCGACCTCTACTGTAAACACACACCTAACATGTGGGTAACACTCTTTTAGATCTTACAGCTTCACATCATAAACACACACAGACACACACACACAGACGTACATACATACACACACACACACAGACAGAAACACACACACACACAGATGTACACACATATACACACACACACAGACAAAAACACACACACACACAGATGTACACACATATACACACACACACATTCACCTGAAATCACACAACACACACCTAACACTATTTCAGATCTTACAGCTACACCCTCACATCTGAAATGCACCTACCTGCCTATACCTGCCGATCTGCACATACTTGCCTATTGATGTGGGATTGAGTCATGCAGATTCTTCCTAATTCAGGTAGCAGCAGAATCTGTTAACCAGACGGTGTGGACTACGGGCTCAGATCAACATTACACTACTTTTGAGGTATAACAAGTCTGACAAACTTTACATTTTAAATTAGCCAGCTACCCGTTTAAAGGGCGACTGCGCTTCCCGAATTGGCCTCGTTTTAAATTTGGTTCATTCATAAATGCTAGGGGCCATGACTGATTTCAAACGTGAGTTGGTTTCGGGGTGTGGTTTGATGTGGGTACCTTGTGTGTGTTTGCAGGTGGAAAGAGGTAGACAAATTATTTAGCCAATTACTGTCAGTAAGCTGGTGTGCGACTGTGTCAAAGTTGGTTTGACCTTGGATAGCCTTTCTATAAATGAAATGGTCCTTGAATGTGAATGAATTCAACTTGATCAGTATCCGCTACTAGATCTTTGACTGACCCACCACACCACAGCCTTGGCAATAAGTGTGATATCATTATGAAAGCTGTAATATAGAACTCTTTGGGCGACCTGACCAAATTCACATAGAAATGTGAGTTATAGATCTGTCATTCTCATTGAAAGCCAGTCTAAGAAGCGGTAGATATGTTCTATGTGCGCTATTTCTATGCTTCCCGTGCTTAAGTTTCGTTTTTGTGCGTTTTACTTTCGGTTTTGTACAACAGCTTCAAACAATTGAAAATACAATATTTCTGGTTATGGAAAACATATTTCACAGCGGTTTAGATGACACAATGATTTTCTACGCTGTACTTGCTTGTTTTATCACATTAACTGAAATTAGAATTTAACTATTATAATTTTAGCAACCAGGAAATGTCTGAGCGATTTCTGCCCCAGTGCATCTTTTAGTGAGTGTTGCCTTATGTCCTACTGGGCCTTGTTGATTGAGACTAAATACATTACACCTGGTTAGTTGAAGGCCAGCGTAAAGTCAGCTGGAAGCCTATTACTCTAATACTCATGAAATAAACACTGGTTAGGAAGGTAAACAGTGGTGTCAGAGACAGATACACTGCTGGGTAATAGTCACGAGACTGGCCATACTGAAAGGGACAGTGGCTATAACCTATCACTTGCAGTCTGTCCTCTCCAGCATGGGGATATTGTCGTGAATCTCTGTGGCAGCTGGTGCAGAGAATTAGGTCATTATAACAGATTTCATAAATGCTATTATAACCTGGGTGGTTCGAGCTCTGAATGCTGATTGGCTGACAGGCATGGTATCAGACAGTATACCATGGGTATGACAAAACGTTTATTTTTTTTTACTGTTCAGGAGTTTGTGGTATATTTATTTAACTAGGCAAGTCAGTTAAGAACAAATTCTTATTTTCAATGACAGCCAAGGAACGGTGGGTTAACTACCTCGTTCAGGGGCAGAAAGACAGATTTTTACCTTGTCAGCTTGGGGATTCTATCTTGCAACTGTTCAGTTAGAAATCCAACACTCTAACCAGATATGGCCAATACACCACAGCTAAGGCCACATACCACACCCCCTCGTGCCTTTTTGCTTCATTGAATTTGACATATTATAACATCTGATATTACTGTTGTTTTGTTATGATTACATAGTTAGAGAAGCTCCATTAATTTGCCTCTGGTCCGCTTGGTCTTACGTGAAAACAAAACAAAGAAACAATTGAAATAATGTCTTATCAAGAGTATATCTACCTCAGTCTGGAGTCAGCACTCATCCATCCAGAACTCTCCTTCTTGATAGCGGAGTGATACACTTGTTGAAGACCGCTTTCATGCATCACACTTTGGTAACTTTGCTCCTGGACATGACCCTCTTGTGGCATCCCAGGGTCATAGTCCTGATAGTTAACCCCAGGGGGACAGGCTTTACGTGCTCCACAAGACATGCAATTTCCGTTGTCCAAATATTTACAGAACCAAGATCCACCCGCCACCGGACAAGGTCCCTCGTGTCCTGGTTCGGTTTTGTTAAGGCTGCTTTTGATGAGGCCATTGACGGTCGATTGATCCGTAAATTCCCTACCAAATAACTGGGTTGGGGCGTCTTTACGGAATGGAGAATTTAAAGGTAACAGTTCGTCAAACTGAGAGGGCACCGAGAGCGCAATAGCGTTATCCAAATTCACGAACATGTCCGAGTTTTTACGGAGACCTCGGGCCATTTCCAACTCGTGCATAGGCCTCGTCACCTTCCATGCGCTGTCCCTTTCGCGCTCGAGGGTCTGTAAAAAACCGACATAATTTTGTCCACAAATGTCTTGATGTACTTCGAACGATGGCCCGAGATCATTTGATTTAATTCTCGTTTTCCTCTGCATCTGGGTGGTTAACTCTGAGGTCATACTTGCGCCAGCTCCAAACTCTGGAGAAGACTCCTCGGAGACTGAAAAATGGTTTCCATGATTTGGGCCGCAGTCTGCAGAGAAGGCAGGGCCGCTCCGTCCATTATCCACTATCTCGTTTAACTGCGAACTCAAACCTAAAGACACTGACACCGCGTCACATAACTCCTTGGCTGTATCTGATATATTGGTGCAACTCTGCATTGTTGTTTTGATTTCTTCCCAGGCGCGGACAGTTCCAAAAAAAGACTTGCTCTCGAGGTCTCCGGTTTTCACTGTAGGCCTAAAGCACGAGGAGCTACTACATTTTTTCCCCCGTGGTGAGAGTAGACGCAACTACGTTAAATCTTAACGTAACCGTGTAACCAGAGACTCCTGTTATGTCGTTATGTCGGGCCACCACCTATAACCTCCCCGAGCTGAACTACGGGAGACTACAGTACATGAACAACAAATCCCTTCTTACGCCTCTGCGTTTTGCTCATTCGTTGTGACCTCGGGGAGGGAAAGGCTGGCGCGTGTCCAAGTTGTGACTCGTGTAGGGTAAAGTGCATTCTCTACCGTGTTATTACTGTCTGTTTATAACACCGTGTTCTTCATCTATCAGTTACTTATTTGACCGTTACAATTATGACTGTAATGTATATTTAACATATATTTTTTATAAAATTGTAGAGACTGAGTGTTGTTGCTGGTTCGTCATATCTCACAGTCAAAATAGACGTGTACACTCTTCCTCCAGTGCAATAACACAACAATAGTGAGTTGCCCGTGTTTTTCTGACCCACAGACACTCCTGTAATCTGTTTAGAAACAGCGATTGAGAGCTATGGCACATCCTTTGTTCTGTTTGTGTCACATGACAGCAACATGTCAGCTGTCATAAGATGACTAACAATTATATGGTATCTGTTAAGGCAGCATTATGAATTTATGTAGCCTATTTTACAACCTAACTTATTTTCCAGAAAAATGTACTTACTATGACTGAAACTGTTTGTCCCACCTAACTATGTGTGCTCTTGAGTGGCGCGAGGCGTCACTACAGATCCTGGTTCGATCCCGGGCTGTATCACAACCGGCCGTGATCGGTAGTCCCAATAGTGCAGCGCACAATTGGCCCCCTGCGTCATCCAGGTTAGGGGAAGGTTTGGGCCGTCATTGTAAAATAAGAATTTGTTCTTAACTGACTTGCCTAGTTAAATAATGGTTAAATATTAAACGATTTTAAGATTAATTCACTAACTGGGAGTCTGCTCTTGTAACTGAGCTGTTCAATGGCCTACTTCCCAAAGATAACTGTATTTTCCTTAGAGAGGGATCTTGTGTTCCAGCGTAGTAGACCTCAGATTTCATAACACTTTAAAAAACGAAAAGACAATGTTGTTTCAACGTCAAGCAGCCAGCTACAATAGGATTGTGAGTTTTGTTCAAGAACATTTTTGTTGAACAAACTCACAATCTTATTGCAGCTGGTTTCCTTACAATTCTACTTTGAATCAAAATATATATATTTTTACAGCGCTTACTGTATCCTATCAGTCATATCAGGCCTACTGAAAAACACACTCCTTACAAACAAATGTCACACACATACTGCAGACACACACACACACACACTGCAGACACAAACACATGACACACACTGCAGACAAACACATGACACACACACTGCAGACACACACACACACACACACTGCAGACACACACACACACACGTACACATTGCAGACACACACACACACACTGCAGACACAAACACACACACACACGTCAATCATAACAGCCTATAACAGATGACCAGAGTGACAATCATAACAGATTGAGACAGTAGCTATATGCACAGCACTCAATGTTGTTAATGGTATTTATTTGACTCATAGCAAAACACTTAACAAATTTGGTGCTCATTTATATCTGTGAAATGACATCCATTATAAATATTGTAAATAACCTCTAACTGTTCCTCTCACTAAACTATGCATACAGAAAAATATGGGTTTTATAGTGTATCAGCTAAGGATTATTTTGCATAGATGCATTTCAAGATTGCAAAACCCAAAAGCAACAGGAATGATGTAGTAATAATGTCATCACTCACTTTGATTGTTGAACTAGTAGCCTACAGTCTGTAGTCCACAGAATTTGACTTTAGCAAACATAAATGTAATACGTTACAGCCAGTAGATGGCAATCTTTAGTCACAGTAGACAAAACGCTACTGGGGAGAGGCAGTGGGTTCTTATAAAGTCAATAAAGCAACGTCAATGTTATAATTACACTGTGGTTTCTGCCAACACACTGACTCAACTCCAGCCACTTTAATAATGGGAATTGATGTAAAATATATCACTAGCAACTTTAAACAATGCTACCTAATATAATGTTTACATACCCTACATTATTCATCTCATATGTATACGTATATACTGTACTCTATATCATCTACTGCATCCTTATGTAATACATGTATCACTAGCTACTTTAACTATACCACTTTGTTTACATACTCATCTCATATGTATATACTGCACTCAATACCATCTACTGTATCTTTCCTATGCCGCTCTGTACCATCACTCATTCATATATCTTTATGTACATATTCTTTATCCCCTTACACTTGTGTCTATGAGGTAGTAGTTTTGGAATTGTTAGCTAGATTACTTGTTGGTTATTACTGCATTGTCAGAACTAGAAGTACAAGCATTTCGCTACACTCGCACTAACATCTGCTACCCATGTGTATGTGACAAATAAAATTTGATTTGATTTGATTTTACCTGTTGATGTTATAATTACACTGTACCTGTTGACGTTATAATTACACTGTACCTGTTGACGTTATAATTACACTGTACCTGCCTATATGACTTCCATTCAAATACATAGATTCAGTACAGACTCTTGTTCTCTCTCTCTCTCATTCTCTCACTCACTCATTCTCTCTCTCTCACATGGACTCAAACTCGTCGATGCGTTGCTTGGTGTTGCCCTGTCGTATCTGACGGAGGGTCCTGTACTTGTCCCGGCCGGCCTTAACGTTCTCCGCGTGGATCAGGTCGTTGGGAGTATTCTTACTGTCGTCTCGAGCGCTGGCCAACTCAGTACTCAGGACCTGAGGACAAACGGAGAAGAAGGACACAAATAAACTGGTGGAGCATCAACATAATGTACTAAAACATTGGACGGAATGTGTAGGACATGTGTAACGCATGTGGTCTCAGAACTATATCTCTCAGCTCAGAGCGGGAGGACATTTTTACATTTAGTCAGGATGGAACCCAACCAGGTATAAACGGTTATTGTTAGGTTAAGGTCATAGGTTAAATGTTAAGGTAGGGTCTGACCTTTGTATAGCCATTCATTCTTCTGGGCCTCTGTTATGGTCATGAATTAGGGTCATGGGTTAGGGTTAAAGTTCATGGCTTATGGGTTAAAGAGGAACTCCACTCAAAAACTATCTTGTGGTATTTGTTTAATTAGTCCACTGATGATACTGTTCCAAAATGATTAGCATGTCAGCAGCCAAGTTTTCAAGATATTGGACTTTCAGGAAGAGGTGTTCACGTCATCACGATGATGTGTCCCAGTATCACTTTGCTTCTTGAAAACTTGACTGTTGGCCAGTGACACTTTGCTTCTTGAAAACTTGACTGTTGGTGAGTGACACTTTGCTTCTTGAAAACTTGACTGCTGGCCAGTGACACTTTGCTTCTTGAGAATTTGACTGCTGGCCAGTGACACTTTGCTTCTTGAGAATTTGACTGCTGGCCAGTGACACTTTGCTTCTTGAGAATTTGATTGCTGGCCAGTGACACTTTGCTTCTTGAAAACTTGACTGCTGACAATGCAAAACATTTTGTGGTACTAATGGGAAAAAGTTCCTCGAGTTCCCCTAGGTGTTTCTGACCTTGAGGTGTTTCTGTAGCCGTTTGTTCTTCTGAGCCTCCGTCATGCGTTCCTCCTCGCTGCGGTCTCTGACCATGCCTGGTGACGTCAGCTCGGCGCTGGCCTCGGCGCTGCTCTCGTCGGTCTCGTCGTGGTCCCCCTGCACACAGTCCTGGATGTCTTTAGTCTTCAGAACTTCTTTGGCCCGCTCCAAATCAACCTCCACCATGACCGTCTGACGACAAACACACACATGACCGCTCACAGTGGATAGTGCTATCACACACACACACACACACACACACACACACACACACGCTTGCTCACATTGAAGCACTGTGGTTAGATAGAGGGTTGCGCCAACACACACACACATTCATTTATTCTCTCTCACCCTTTTCTGCCATCTCTTTGTATCGTTGTCCTTCTCCTTCTTTACGTCCTCCAGAAGGGAGATCTTAGAGGTCAGCTCAGCCAGCTCAGTGGCCTGGAAAGAGAACCTTAGAATAATACAGGAGCCTCCTAATGTCTATGTGGTTGTCTATCTGAATGTCTGTGCACGTGTCTGTGTGTGGCTATCTGACTGTCTTTGCATGTATCTGTGTGTGTGGCTATCTGACTGTCTGTGCATGTATCTGTGTGTGGTGGCTGTCTGTGCATGTATCTGTGTGTGGTGGCTGTCTGTGCATGTATCTGTGTGTGGTGGCTGTCTGTGCATGTATCTGTGTGTGGTGGCTGTCTGTGTGTGGTGGCTGTCTGTCTGTGTGTGGTGTCTGTCTGTCTGTCTGTGCATGTATCTGTGTGTGGTGTCTGTCTGTCTGTCTGTCTGTCTGTCTGTGCATGTGTCTGTCTGTGCATGTGTCTGTCTGTCTGTCTGTCTGTCTGTCTGTCTGTCTGTCTGTCTGTCTGTCTGTCTGTCTGTCTGTCTGTCTGTCTGTCTGTCTGTCTGTCTGTCTGTCTGTGCATGTATCTGTGTGTGGTGGCTGTCTGTCTGTGTGTGGTGGCTGTCTGTGTGTGGTGTCTGTCTGTCTGTGTGTGGTGGCTGTCTGTCTGTCTGTCTGTGGTGGCTGTCTGTCTGTCTGTGTGTGGTGGCTTTCTGTCTGTATATGGTGTCTGTCTGTCTGTGTGTGGTGTCTGTCTGTCTGTGTGTGGTGTCTGTCTGTCTGTGCTTGTGTGGCTGTCTGTGCATGTATCTCTGTGTGTGTGTACCAGGTTCTGCTGGTTCTTCATCTGGCTCTCTGACTGCTGTAGGAGGGATGCCTTGGCCTCTTCCGCTGCTCTGCGCTCTTTCTCCAGACGCTCTGCCTCCTCCTGGGCAAACGTCCTCTCCTTCTCCAGCTCCAGGGCCCTGCGAGTCTGCTCCTCCAGCTCTATATATATATATATATATATATATATATATATATATATATATATATATATATATATATATATATATATATATATATATATATATATATATACACACACACACACACACACACACACACTGTCAGAAGACAGAAAGTGTCTGACCTTCCTGAGCTTTCTTGGTCTCTTCCTCAATCTGTTTCAGTCTGCCCATCAGCTCCATGGTTTCTCTGGCGATCTTCTCTGTCTCCTTCTCCGCATTCTCTCTCTTCTTCTTCTCGCTCTCAAGCAGAGCTCTGAAATGAGGGATATGAGGGATGAGTAAACACCTGCTAACAACATTATCTCTCTCTCTCTCTTTCCCCATCTCTCTGTCCTCACTTATCCATCTGTCTCTTAGTCTTCTCCTCTCTGGCCTGGGCCTTCATCTGCTGGACCTCGATGGTGTCTGGCTTCCTCCTCCTCATGTACAGGTCATGGTTCCCCATGCACAACGCCAGGATACGTTTGTTGATCCGCAGACGAGGGGCGTAGAACACAAAATCCTGAAAGAGACCCAGTCACCACAAATGTAGTTATCGGTGCCTCGTGTGGTTACCGGTGCCTCGTGTGGTTACCGGTGCCTCGTGTGGTTACCGGTGCCTCGTGTGGTTACCGGTGCCTCGTGTGGTTACCGGTGCCTCGTGTGGTTATCAGTGCCTCGTGTGGTTATCTGTGCCTCGTGTGGTTATCAGTGCCTCGTGTGGTTATCAGTGCCTCTTGAAAAAATTACGTGACCTTTATTCTGTACTTAACAAACAGATACTATCAGAGGTTTGAATTATAACCAAATATACAGCAGACAAAGAAACAGAGGTGACGTACCGGGGCTTTCTTGTCCATGGGCTTTATAACAAACTTCTTGTCGTTGAAGGAAATGTTTCTGATCTCACTCCATGGGAAGCCAATCTTAGGGGTCATCCTGTAAAGAAAACACTGTAGAATAGTTCACTCCAAAAGCAAAGTTTATCCAATGTTTTCAGACTTCAAAAGTAGTCTAATATCATGATGAACATATGGGGAATTCAGATGTAGTTAAAGGTTCCTACCTGTCAGTGTTCTGGTATATATTGAGGCCCAGAGCGTCTACCCCCAGCCACAGCTCTGAACCCTTCTTGTTCTTGATGCTGAAGTAGTTGACTCCATACATCTCTAGATCCTGAGCTATCTTCAGATACTCCACCATGGCATCCTCCCTGGGGACAGACAGACAGACACAAACACATGTACAGGACCAGATACAGACACCGATACAGACACACACAGACAATCAGTGCAATAGAAGTAAGCCAGTGGTAACTTGGATTGGACTGTGAGTAGAGAGGACTGTGAGTAGAGAGGACTGTGAGTGAGGACTGAGAGGACTGTGAGTGAGGACTGAGAGGACTGTGAGTGAGGACTGAGAGGACTGTGAGTTAGAGAGGACTGTGAGTGAGGACTGAGAGGACTGTGAGTAGAGAGGACTGTGAGTGAGGACTGAGAGGACTGTGAGTAGAGAGGACTGTGAGTGAGGACTGAGAGGACTGTGAGTGAGGAATGAGAGGACAGTGAGTGAGGACTGAGAGGACTGAGTAGAGAAGACTGTGAGTGAGGACTGAGAGGACTGTGAGTAGAGAGGACTGTGAGTTAGAGAGGACTGTGAGTGAGGACTGAGAGGACTGTGAGTAGAGAGGACTGTGAGTGAGGACTGAGAGGACTGTGAGTGAGGACTGAGAGGACTGTGAGTGAGGACTGAGAGGACTGTGAGTAGTCTTACCTCAGCACTCCCTTGTGCTCCTCATGCCACACCTTTATTCTATTCTCCCACTGCTCCTTGTTCAGCTTGTGCTGCTCCAGAACTCTGAGGGTAGAGGACACGAGAAGGGTTCAATTAAAGGGGTAGAGAGAGGACGGTAGACTAGCGGTTAAAATGTTGGGCCAGTAACCAAAAAAAAGGTTGTTGTTTCAAATCCCCTAGCCGACTAGGTGAAAAAATTTATGAAAGACACTTAACCCTAATTGCTCCTGTAAGTCTCTCTGGATAAGAGTGTCTGCTAAATGAAATGGAATTGACCCCAACACTAACCTAAGTATAGGAGACAACAATCAGAGGAACGTTCAGGGAGACTTGGAATAGATCTCTCTTCAAAATGATCATAGAAGATCAACAAATTCAGTGGACCATTTCACCAGTTTAGCTTCTGTTTGTGGGCTGAGGTATGTCACACAGGGGGACGTGGAGAGACGACACACCTCTGGGGAAGCAGCTTGTCCCTGCTGAGGTAACCCGGGAAGTGGTAGTCCTTCTTGTAGTCTCCATGTTTGGTCTGAACAGAGTAGGAGGCCAACAGCACAGCCGTCTCCGGAGGACAGTAGATATCATCATTCAGGATGCCTTCCTTCACCTGCAGTGACAAACAGTGTGTGACCAGCTCGTATGTGTGTCTGACCTGTGTACATCCTTAGAGTGGGGTAAATGGAGCCACCCTTGTTTGTAGAAAACCATACATAAAATGAATCATGTGACCAAATATTTAGGAAGAGGTCATCATTTCTTGGAGTTTGTGAAGGAAGAAACCACATGGAAAAAGTGGGAAGCAAGTTAGGTCCAGCATTTTTTTGTTGTTGCACAAAGTCAAATGTGAGTATTTTGTTGTAGGTTTCATGATGCTTGTATCTAAACCAAAATATATTGTTTTAAGATGTTCTATAGATCAGTTGGGGTCTCTATAAGCTACAATATGAGGTCCTAAACCTGGCATGAAAGTGCATCCTTGTAGCTGTATGGGTTAATATAGTCAAAATGTTTGCCTTAGAGTAAGTTGAGCCAATGGCCACCGTACGCGATACAAACGATGATCACATTTAGTCCATTTTATGTATAATGTGCATAGTATTTTTGCAATGTATCATACAAATGATCTCAAGATAGTACTTTTTTTTATTGTTAAAGAGCAAACATCCTCATGCTCCGTGTATACAGACGTAAAACAAGCAGGGTTCTAGCCCCCCGTGAGGTTCTTCAGAGAGCAGCCAAGGAAGTGAGAGAAGAAGTCCATTAGAGCAGCAGAAAGGGAGGAGAACAGACTGAATGACATCGAAGAGGTACTATGGTGGAGAAATTACAAGATTATGTTGCATCGAGTTTCATGCAATAGAATAGGCTTCTAGTAGTACATCTGTGTCTGTGTGACCTGAGAGGAGCCTCTGAGGCTTATTCGCTGACAATTGATTTCATGGGTTGGTGATAGAACCGACAGCATGCATTTCCTAGAATGAGTTGGTGTTTGTTCTGTAAGGTACCGAGACGGCTCGAGTATGAGAGGATAGTGATGAGGAACCTTGTCTCAGGGGCCAAACTCTGGTTTCTATACAATAAGAACAGTCTTCAAAGCAAATGCTATCTGGCTGGGGGAAACTCTTTTCTCATATATCAAGTCTCACCTTTTGACCCATTCCACACATCTGTTGTTTGTCATGTAGAATAAGAAGGTGTATCTTTGCTATAAGAGATATTTGTATTCGTTCTCTGTCAGAGCTACTCAAAAGTGTTGGGTCGACCAGCCTCACTCGCTGTTTTATTAGTATCTTTTGAGTAAAGTAAAATACTGATTGGTGATTGACCTTGTCTCTCCTCATTATTGATTAGAATTCCATGACAGTACATTGCCAAAAAAGATAACGAACATGTACCTGGGCCTCTGGGCCTCAATATGAATGTAGGCATACATTTAAGATATACCATACACCAAACCCCAATTCCATGAATTCAACTTTGACCTACCAGCAACCACACCATCACCGACTTACCCCCAAGGCGGCTCAACTTCCCCTGTCCCTATGCTCAACATACCCCATAAGTTGTGCCAAGAGATCAGCTCGAATGTTTACATGAATTCTGATTATTTACAACAGAGATGGTTGCCCCCCCCTCCCACCAAAATTCTGAACTCATCATGAGGGGCTGCAGTGGCTCGAAGGTCTGCATAACCTCCCTGGCAGTGAGAGCCGGGCCTGGCCTTTTGAGGGACCCAAATGACATTTTGTTGATTTAAATGTTCCTAAGTGAAATGTTGTGTACACCCTTCTTGACAGCGGAGAGGAAATGGGACATTTTAGTAGAGAAATGCTATAATTCTACACATCTTGCCATGCGTCAAAGAAGATTTATAACTAATTCCATGCCATTCTACTGATTTTGTCATGGGGTGTAGAGAATTTTCTTCACATTTTGTCATAGTGTGGGTAGAAATGTTTGCAGTTTTTAATATGATATCTGAGTGAGAGTGACCTAGTATTGACTCAGTTTTTAATATATCTGAGTGAGAGTGACCTAGTATTGACTCAGTTTTTAATATGATATCTGAGTGAGAGTGACCTAGTATTGACTCAGTTTTTAATATGATATCTGAGTGAGAGTGACCTACTATTGACTCAGTTTTTAATATGATATCTGAGTGAGAGTAACCTAGTATTGACTCAGTTTTTAATATGATATCTGAGTGAGAGAGACCTAGTATTGACTCAGTTTTTAATATGATATCTGAGTGAGAGTGACCTAGTATTGACTCAGTTTTTAATATGATATCTGAGTGAGAGTGACCTAGTATTGACTCAGTTTTTAATATGATATCTGAGTGAGAGTGACCTAGTATTGACTCAGTTTTTAATATGATATCTGAGTGAGAGTGACCTAGTATTGACTCAGTTTTTAATATGATATCTGAGTGAGAGTGACCTAGTATTGACTCAGTTTTTAATATGATATCTGAGTGAGAGTGACCTACTATTGACTCAGTTTTTAATATGATATCTGAGTGAGAGTGACCTACTATTGACTCAGTTTTTAATATGATATCTGAGTGAGAGTGACCTAGTATTGACTCAGTTTTTAATATGATATCTGAGTGAGAGTGACCTAGTATTGACTCAGTTTTTAATATGATATCTGAGTGAGAGTGACCTAGTATTGACTCAGTTTTTAATATGATATCTGAGTGAGAGTGACCTAGTATTGACTCAGTTTTTAATATGATATCTGAGTGACCTAGTATTGACTCAGTTTTTAATATGATATCTGAGTGAGAGTGACCTAGTATTGACTCAGTTTTTAATATGATATCGGAGTGAGAGTGACCTAGTATTGACTCAGTTTTTAATATGATATCGGAGTGAGAGTGACCTAGTATTGACTCAGTTTTTAATATGATATCGGAGTGAGAGTGACCTAGTATTGAATCAGTTTTTAATATGATATCTGAGTGAGAGTGACCTAGTATTGACTCAGTTTTTAATATGATATCTGAGTGAGAGTGACCTACTATTGACTCAGTTTTTAATATGATATCTGAGTGAGAGTGACCTAGTATTGACTCAGTTTTTAATATGATATCTGAGTGAGAGTGACCTAGTATTGACTCAGTTTTTAATATGATATCTGAGTGAGAGTGACCTACTATTGACTCAGTTTTTAATATGATATCTGAGTAAGAGTAACCTAGTATTGACTCAGTTTTTAATATGATATCTGAGTGAGAGTGACCTAGTATTGACTCAGTTTTTAATATGATATCTGAGTGAGAGTGACCTAGTATTGACTCAGTTTTTAATATGATATCTGAGTGAGAGTGACCTAGTATTGACTCAGTTTTTAATATGATATCTGAGTGAGACTGACCTCCTATTGACTCAGTTTTTAATATGATATCTGAGTGAGAGTGACCTAGTATTGACTCAGTTTTTAATATGATATCTGAGTGAGAGTGACCTAGTATTGACTCAGTTTTTAATATGATATCTGAGTGAGAGTGACCTAGTATTGACTCAGTTTTTAATATGATATCTGAGTGAGAGTGACCTAGTATTGACTCAGTTTTTAATATGATATCTGAGTGAGAGTGACCTAGTATTGACTCAGTTTTTAATATGATATCTGAGTGAGAGTGACCTACTATTGACTCAGTTTTTAATATGATATCTGAGTGAGAGTAACCTAGTATTGACTCAGTTTTTAATATGATATCTGAGTGAGAGTGACCTAGTATTGACTCAGTTTTTAATATGATATCTGAGTGAGAGTGACCTAGTATTGACTCAGTTTTTAATATGATATCTGAGTGAGAGTAACCTAGTATTGACTCAGTTTTTAATATGATATCTGAGTGAGAGTGACCTAGTATTGACTCAGTTTTTAATATGATATCTGAGTGAGAGTGACCTAGTATTGACTCAGTTTTTAATATGATATCTGAGTGAGAGTGACCTAGTATTGACTCAGTTTTTAATATGATATCTGAGTGAGAGTGACCTAGTATTGACTCAGTTTTTAATATGATATCTGAGTGAGAGTGACCTAGTATTGACTCAGTTTTTAATATGATATCTGAGTGAGAGTGACCTAGTATTGACTCAGTTTTTAATATGATATCTGAGTGAGAGTGACCTAGTATTGATTCAGTTTTTAATATGATATCTGAGTGAGAGTGACCTAGTATTGACTCAGTTTTTAATATGATATCTGAGTGAGAGTGAACTAGTGTTGACTCAGTTTTTAATATGATATCTGAGTGAGAGTGACCTAGTATTGACTCAGTTTTTAATATGATATCTGAGTGAGAGTGACCTAGTATTGACTCAGTTTTTAATATGATATCTGAGTGAGAGTGACCTAGTATTGACTCAGTTTTTAATATGATATCGGAGTGAGAGTGACCTAGTATTGACTCAGTTTTTAATATGATATCTGAGTGAGAGTGACCTAGTATTGACTCAGTTTTTAATATGATATCTGAGTGAGAGTGACCTAGTATTGACTCAGTTTTTAATATGATATCTGAGTGAGAGTGACCTAGTATTGACTCAGTTTTTAATATGATATCTGAGTGAGAGTGACCTAGTATTGACTCAGTTTTTAATATGATATCTGAGTGAGAGTGACCTAGTATTGACTCAGTTTTTAATATGATATCTGAGTGAGAGTGACCTACTATTGACTCAGTTTTTAATATGATATCTGAGTGAGAGTGACCTAGTATTGACTCAGTTTTTAATATGATATCTGAGTGAGAGTGACCTAGTATTGACTCAGTTTTTAATATGATATCTGAGTGAGAGTGACCTAGTATTGACTCAGTTTTTAATATGATATCTGAGTGAGAGTAACCTAGTATTGACTCAGTTTTTAATATGATATCTGAGTGAGAGTGACCTAGTATTGACTCAGTTTTTAATATGATATCTGAGTGAGAGTGACCTAGTATTGACTCAGTTTTTAATATGATATCTGAGTGAGAGTGACCTAGTATTGACTCAGTTTTTAATATGATATCTGAGTGAGAGTGACCTAGTATTGACTCAGTTTTTAATATGATATCTGAGTGAGAGTGACCTAGTATTGACTCAGTTTTTAATATGATATCTGAGTGAGAGTGACCTAGTATTGACTCAGTTTTTAATATGATATCTGAGTGAGAGTGACCTAGTATTGATTCAGTTTTTAATATGATATCTGAGTGAGAGTGACCTAGTATTGACTCAGTTTTTAATATGATATCTGAGTGAGAGTGAACTAGTGTTGACTCAGTTTTTAATATGATATCTGAGTGAGAGTGACCTAGTATTGACTCAGTTTTTAATATGATATCTGAGTGAGAGTGACCTAGTATTGACTCAGTTTTTAATATGATATCTGAGTGAGAGTGACCTAGTATTGACTCAGTTTTTAATATGATATCGGAGTGAGAGTGACCTAGTATTGACTCAGTTTTTAATATGATATCTGAGTGAGAGTGACCTAGTGTTGACTCAGTGCTCTTTATAAGAGCCTATTTTGTATTTTCTATTCCTTTACCTTTGATATTGAACATTGCATTGTTGAGGAAGAGCTTGTAAGTAAACCTTTTATCTGTACTGTTCACGCCTGTTGTTTCCTGTGAACGTGACACATAAACCTTGATTTGATGTACAGTATGTGTGTGTGTCTGGCCAGCTCATGTGTGTGTGCGCTTGTGTGTATGACCTGCAGGAAGAAAAGTCGTTGCGTGGCCTCTTGGATCAGTTCCTCAGCTACGTCTTCAGGGTAGAACTTGGCCCTGAACTTTATCAACAGAGGGTTCTCCCTGCGTACATCCTGAGCTGTCACCTGGGAACATTGCAACAACATGAGTGAGTAAATAAGTGAATGAATGAACGTGGAAGTGTGTGAGACAGTTCTGTATGTTGTTACTGTCTGAGCAGAGTAGTTAGGATGTACTCACCCTCTTGTTGAGTTTGAGCCAGGTAGAGAAGCCTTTGCTGTCCTGGTACTGTAGGCCAAAGAACCAGGTCTCTCTCAGCCCGATGGTTTTCACTATCTACACAACAATGAAAAAAAAGATTGTCCGTTGTGCAGGAAACAGAGATTTTTCTGTCTATCTGTCCGTCCGCTTGTCTGTCTGTCTGCCCGCCAGTCTGTCTGTCTGTCTGCCCGCCAGTCTGTCTGTCTGCCCGCCAGTTTGTCTGTCTGTCTGCCCGCCAGTCTGTCTGCCTGTCTGTCTATATGCCCACCAGTCTGTCTGTCTGTCTGCCCGCCAGTCTGTCTGTCCGCCAGTCTGTCTGTCCGCCAGTCGGTCTGTCCGCCAGTCGGTCTGTCCGCCAGTCTGTCTGTCCGCCAGTCTGTCTGTCCGCCAGTCTGTCTGTCCGCCAGTCAGTCTTTCCGCCCGTCTGACTGTCTGTCTGCCAGTCGGTCTGTCCGCCAGTCTGTCTGTCCATGTACCTGGTTGAAGAGTTGTTTGCCAGTGGTGCTGGGCAGGATGGCGAACTCCAGCTCAGCGTCCATGGTGGTGACGCGAACATTGATCTACCAGAGGGCATTCACATAGACACAAACTGGAGTATGAATGGGAGGAGAGAGAACTTAATAGCCTATTAAAAGACATAGCTAGAGTAATGGTTGGTATAATGGGTAGTATGGCTTATAATAGGGGACAGGCATGCAATGTACTAAGGGGCTAAGCGAATTGTATGTCTCTTACTATTATTGTAAAATGGTGTGCTAGGTTTTTTGTGAGGTAAAAGGCCCCAAAAATATAATATAATTATGTTTCTTACATTTTTCTGTTCAACCTGCAGGATCATCCAATCACAAGAGGTCGTAGGGGACTACAATCAAAACATGAAGCCCACAAGGTATTTTTAAACGTGAAATATTGTTTAGGGAGAATTCTCAGAACAAAATAGAGTTGAGAGTATTCTCA
Source organism: Oncorhynchus kisutch (assembly GCF_002021735.2). Taxonomy (NCBI): domain Eukaryota; kingdom Metazoa; phylum Chordata; class Actinopteri; order Salmoniformes; family Salmonidae; genus Oncorhynchus; species Oncorhynchus kisutch. The sequence goes on along the minus strand of NC_034188.2, from coordinate 13,080,329 downwards.
GAACAGGGGAAGGTTTATTCTAGGATCCCATGATCCACACAGAACTGTAGTGTAGGTTTCTGTTGTTGCGGTCATTGTTTTAATGTCAATCATGTTAGTGAAAGTTTCCACATTGTGTGAACAATAAAGTTTTTCCTAATAAATTCTAATCTACCCCAGGTAGCCACCGCTAGGGTTTCTGAAGTGGTTTTTATTAACACTGATTATGAAGCAAACTGGAATAAAGTTACGAAACAGCAGAGATCAGAGCGGGCCAACTAGGGAGGCCCATAAGTAGTCCAATTCTCATATGTTTAATGTTGATCATATCGGTCTACTCTGGCCAGAATACTTCAACCACAAAGAATATGGAATGTTTCTACAAGTAAAATGTTTATATTACTCAAACGAGCTAAGATATAAAAGATTGAGTTTCAAAATTGAGTGAACTCACTGTACTACAAGTATCACACAGAACGATGTACTGTTGTGTTGAAGCTCAAACTTCTAAAAACCATTTGTGTCTGATTTGAGTGGTTAACAAATGAACACTTCACTTTTAACAAACACGGTATAACTCAGGGTAGTAACATGGTAAGCCTTTAAAATGGCTGAAAATCACAACTCACAAAATCACAAATCCAACAAAAACAGCCAAGAAACTAAGCACTGTGTCCAGAACAGATCCTAGAATAAACTTTTCTAGACCATTATTCTGTGTCACAGAGAAACAGAGACATGTCAAATGCTAAATATACACAATCTCACACTAATCTTACACAGACAGCCACATCTTAGCTTCAATCCAGATGTTGTAGGATAAAGAGAATAAATGGATACTCACAGAAGACATTTGTAGATCTTTAATATACTATGTTATTAAGTTCCTGAGAGGTCCTTCTTTAGGCATTAGCTTCCTCTACACAGAGTCATATGAAAGTGCTTGCAATATTCACTGGGATTATGGTGAATTCAAAAAATCCATTGTTGTGTTCTCAGGAATAATCCAATGGCAGCCCAGGAATCTAATTTAAGGTGGATTAGGGCGGTGTACTAACACTTGACCCTCACAGGCCCACCGCAAAATAGCACCCAAGACACTGATTTTACATCCACCTTTAGAATACAATCATTTCGAATGAGATATACGATAAGACAATGTTGATAATATACTGTAGTACTGCCTTAACATTAGACCACATTGCCACTAGCCAAGGTAAAAGTACTTACTAAACCCAACACTCAAGGCATTTTTTCCTAGTTCTATGTACAGTTGAAGTCGTAAGATTACATACACTTAGGTTGGAGTAATTAAAACTCGTTTTTCAACCACTCCACAAATTTCTTGTTAACAAACTATAGTTTTGGCAAGTCGGTTAGTCCTTGTTCGGGCGCCGCTTTGTTTTGTCTAGTTCCCTACACACCTGGTTTTCATTCACTAATCAATCTACATTTAATTAGCCCTCTGTTTCCCATCATGTCTTTGTGTGTAATTGTTTATTGTTATGTGGTTTGTCATGCGCACTACTTTTGTTATTTCCGTGGTTTTAGCACTTTAATTGTGCTGTCAATTTGGAACCGAATTAAAGTGCGCCTGTTTGCTACACTCTGCTCTCCTGCACCTGACTTCGCCTCCGCTACACACTCTTAACAGAATTACACACCGAACCATAGAGTCAGCAGGAGCAGGTACCCTGTTTAGAGGAGTCGAGGAGCGCGTCCAGGAACATTCATCAATGTTAAATCAACTTGGTGCCATGATGGATCGCGCTGTTCAAACCATGGACCGCTGGGAGAGACAGGGAGTCTCTCCAGTGCCTCGACCAGCACAACCTCTACCAGTCCCAGGCCGGAGCCAGTCCCAGTGGGATGCGTCTCTCCCTTCCCAGGGAGTATGATGGAACAGCAGCACAGTGCCAGGGATTCTTGTTACAACTGGACCTCTACCTGGCCACTGTGCACCCAGCTCCCTCGGAAAGGGAGAGAGTGGCTGCCCTCGTCTCCTGCCTCACTGGAAGAGCGCTGGAGTGGGAAAACTCTGTGTGGTGTGAAGGACCACTTCGAGGAGTTCACCCGTCGCTTCCGGGCCGTCTTCAACCATTCACCTGAGGGTAGAGCGGCGAGGGAGAGGCTCTTCCATTTGAGGCAGGGGACGAGGAGCACCCAGGAATTCGCCCTGGAATTCCGGACCTTGACCCCCGGAGCAGGCCGGAACGACCACTATCGATGCAGCCTACGAGAGGACGTCTGACGTGAGCTGGCCTGCAGGGATGCCACCATCTCCTTTGACCAACTGGTGGATTTGTCCATCCGGTTGGATAACTCGCTGGTCACCCGCGGACGTCCAGAGGGGGCTCTGTCGGTTCCATCTTCCAGCACCTCCGCTCCGGTGCCCATGGAGTTAGGAAGGGCTGCTCATAGGGAGACTGGAGGAGGAACCATCACGTGTGCCATCTGTGGCCTCAGAGGACACACTGCTGGTCGGTGCCGTGTTGGTTCCTCTGGGAGTCGAGGCAACAGGCAGGGCACTCTGGCGTCACCCCAGGTGAGTTCGCACCACACTCATCCAGAGTCCTCTGTTGATCACCTGTTTGTGCCTGTTTGTTTCCCTGAGTTTTCTCCACATTGCCAGCATAAGGCGCTTGTCGATTCAGGCGCAGCTGGGAATTTTATCGACAGAGCATTAGCCATTAGGTTAGGAATCCCCATTTTTCCTGTAGTTAGACCCTTCCCAGTACACACTCTGGATAGTCGACCATTAGGGTCCGGGCTAATCAGGGAGGCCACCATCTCCTTGGCCACGGTTATGCAGGGGGATCATGAGGAGAGAATCAGCCTCTTCCTCATTGACTCTCCTGCGTTTCCTGTGGTACTAGGCCTTCCCTGGTTGGCTCTGCATAACCCCACTATTTCCTGGCAACAGAGGTCTCTCATTGGGTGGTCGCGAGAGTGCTCAGGGAGGTGTGTAGGGGTTGTCGTTGGTGCTACCACGGTGGAAAGTCCAGACCGGGTCTCCACCGTGCACATCCCCCCAGCATATGACGATTTGGCTCTCGCCTTCTGTAAAAAGAAGGCGACTCAATTACCACCTCATCGATTGGGGAATTGTGCAATAAATCTCCTGGCAGACGCTGCGCTTCCCAGGAGTCATGTGTATCCCCTGTCGCAAGCGGAGACAGTGGCTATGAATACATATGTCTCTGAATCCCTGCGTCAGGGGTACATTCGGCCCTCTATTTCACCCGCCTCCTCAAGTTTATTTTTTGTGAAGAAGAAGTATGGAGGATTATACCCGTGTATTGAGGTATAGAGGTCTAAATCAAATCACGGTGAGGTACAGTTACCCCCTACCTCTTATTGTCATGGCGATTGAGTCAATGCATGGGGTGCGCTTCTTCACAAAACTGAATCTGAGGAGTGCGTATAACCTGGTGCGTATCCGGGAGTGAGACGGGTGGAAGACAGGGCATTATGAGTACCTCATCATGCCATATGGGTTGATGAAAGCTCCATCAGTTTTCCAATCCTTTGTAGACAAGATTTTCAGGGACCTGCACGGGCAGGGTGTAGTGGTTTGCAGCCGTGCTTAATTGGCCGACTCCCACCACGGTAAAGGAGGTGCAGCGCCTTTTAGGGTTTGCCAATTACTACCGGAGAGATTTATCCAGGGTTTTGGCCAGGTTGCTGCTCCCATTACCTCCCTGCTGAAGGGGGGTCCTGTACTGTTGCAGTGGTCGGCTGAGGCGGACAGGGCTTTTGGGTAGCTAAGAGCTCTGTTTACTTTGGCTCCCGTGCTGGACCATCCGGATACCTCTTTGGCATTCATAGTGGAGGTGGACGTGTCAGAGGCTGAGATTGGAGCCATGCTCTCACAGCGCTCAGGTACGCCACCGAAACTCCGCCCCTGTGCTTTCTTTTCGAAGAAGCAGGAGATATGGAGTGCAGATCCGGGGAAGCTCAGATGAGTGGTAGGAAACTAGATGTGGAGGCTGAGGTTGAAGTGAGCTGGGTTGGAACAGGGTAAACAGGTATGGAGAGGAATCCAAGGAATCTGTTTCAGGCAGGGAAACAGACACAGCAGGGTAACAGGAATCTTGAATAATCACAAATAGCTAGAATCATAAACTGACTGAGCAGAGATCTGGCAGAGTGGAAGTGGCAGGACTGAGTATTCGTAGAGGTCTTGATTATGGAACGGGTTGCAGCTGGTGAGGATCCGCTCTGACTCCAGCACACCTGTCTCCAACCACACAATTACAAACAAACAGAAAGGGAGGGGGATAGAGAGAGTGTACTGGAGGAGTGGCTGCAGGTCAAGGAGACACCGGATGTCCACTAGGGTGTGTGGCAGAAGCAGATGTGACACTTCTGACCCACTGGAAATGTGATGAAAGAAATAAAAGCTGAAATAAATCATTCTCTCTACTATTATTCTGACATTTCACATTCTTAAAATAAAGTGGTGATCCTGACTTAGAACAGGGAATTTTTACTAGGATTAAATGTCATGAATTGTGAAAAACTGAGTTTAAATGTATTTGGCTAAAGTGTACGTAACCTTCTGACTTCAACTATATGTCTCTCATTATTTTTTTAACTCTACGGGATCGGTTGAACTAACTAGAGTGAATGTGATTTGCATGACGCTGTATGTAACAAGAACATTTCCCCAGGACATAGGGGCAGAAAGCTTAAATTCTTGTTAATCTAACTGCACTGTCCAATTTACAGTAGCTATTAGTGAAAAAATGACATGCTATTGTTTGAGGAGAGTGCACAACAACAACAAAAACTTTTATCACAGTAACTGGTTTGATACATTCCCATCTGAAGGTAAAATAAGGTACTTCAGTAATCTTGCTCTGATTTGTCATCCTGAGGGTCGCAGAGATAAAAAAATGTAGCATAGTTTGTCTGATAAAATCCATTTTCATATTCAAATGTAGGAACTGGGTTCTACAGTTTGAACCCCTGCTGTGTCTGCCCCATCTAGATGTGTGAAGGTTAGTGTCTTTTCCATATGGAAGCTAATTATCCATCATTTATGACATCCCTGGGAGTGTGTCAACTGTAAAAATGTATGTTCTCTATAGTTACGTACTTGAAAATGTATCAATTTACCAATTCGGCACATTTGGGCAGACTTGATACAACATTTCGAACAGTAATGCTGTGGTTCATTGGATGGTTCATCGGATCAGTCTAAAACTTTGCACATACACTGCTGCCATCTAGTGAACAAAATCTAAATTGCGCCTAGACTCCTAAATTATATTGTCAGAGTCGTGTGTATAGGTGGCAGGGAAGTCAGGCTCAGGAGAGTCAAACGGAGTGTAAAATTGAGTCTTTTAATGAATGTCCACGTAACATGCTCCATAACACTAATACGAATAGAATATAAACAAACATGGGTACGAGGACCCGTCGCTCACCTATACAATAAACACAACACTGACAATATACAATCTCTGACAAAGACATGAGGGGAAACAGAGGGTTAAATACACAACAGGTAATAAATGGGATTGAAAACAGGTGTGTGGGAAGACAAGACAAAACCAATGGAAAATGAAAAATGGATCAATGATGGCTAGAAGACCGGTGACGTCGACCGCCGACCACCGCCCGAGAGGCAACGACTTCGGCAGAAGTCGTGACATATATAATGACCTTTCTCTTGCATTTCAAAGATGGAGATAATTTTTGGGGGAAAACAAATGTTTTTGTCATTGCATTATCTTTTACCATATTTTACGAGAACTAATTTCACATTTCCACAAACTTCAAAGTGTTTCCTTTTAAATAGTATGAAGAATATGCACATGCTTGCTTCAGGTCCTGAGCTACAGGCAGTTAGATTTGGGTCTGTATTTTAGGCGAAAATGGAAAAAAAGAGTCCGATCCTTACAACATCTAGTTGTTATTTTGTAAAAAAATATAATATATATAAGCACCTTTATGAGTAATGTAGAGTTTAGACAGTTTACACCATCATAAAGAGGATTATATTCAAACAATGCAACCGTTTCTATTAAAAGGCTAGAACAACAATGTAACCGTTTTTATCAGACAGTGTCTGTCTGAAACAATGTAACAGTTTCCAGCTGGGGTCACTGAAGTACAATACACTTAGGCACTGTTTCTCCGCGCATGCGTGGTGCTTCACAGCGACTGTTACAGCTGACGGTATTGTTTTGATTAGCTGGTCTGCAGACCACCCTGGCCTTCCATTAAGATCTAATTTATCAGTCTAAAGACAAAACCATGGGGGACGAACAAGACATAATGTGCAAACTAGAAAACATTATGGAAATACGGTAAAAATAAAAAATTAAGTATATTCTTCTTCAAAGAAACCACATCTGGTAAATGTAGCTGGATGGCTCAGGAAAAGATCAGAGAGACGAATTGTCTCGCCAGCTGATATTAGCGTCTTGGCTTTGTTATTGTGCGAGGAAGCTAGCTATATGTGTCAACATAGCCTCGAGCAAGGTTAGCAAGCGGAGGAACTGCAAAAAAACATGTTACAGAATAGCTTGCTAGCTGTGCATTATATATAATCAATCCAGCTGTTTGCATCAACAAAAATCCAGATGCGAAGTGCTTTGCCAGATTAGCGGCTATCTGGGATCTTAGCTAGCTAGCTTTTTGTCATTAGCCAGGTTGTTAATTGGCTAACCATGGTTCATTCTGTTGGAACCAGTTACAAAGGTACACATTGTTGAACAGCTGTATAGCTTCGCGTCAGTAACATCAGTAGAAAAAATTATAGTTACACCAGTTATAACAATGTCATATGGTGCACGTCCATCTTTATGTCGGCATTCTATTACTTATTCCCATGACAAATAGTAACTCTCCTTATTTCACAATAAACTAATCGATTGCAACAGAAAACAGGTCTCTTGAAAAAATGTTATCTATCTGAAGAGACTAACCAGGTTAAATAATGTAGAAACAATAGAAAATGCCTTAGGGCAATTGGTTTCTTATTAAGCATGATTGAGTGACAGGAAGTTGAACTGACAGAACGTTGTCTTTGTGCCTTCTTCCCTGTAATCAAAATAAGTGCATTAGTAAATAGCCCAGTGGTATGTAACTACCTAATGTTGTGTAATTGGTAACTACTGCATTGGTAAATAGCCCAGTGGTATGTAACTACCTAATGTTGTGTAATTGGTAACTACTGCATTGGTAATAACTACTGTGTGTTGTTGGTAACTAGTGCATTGGTAAATAGCCCAGTGGTATGTAACTACCTAACGTTGTGTAATTGGTAACTAGTGCATTGGTAAATAGCCCGGTGGTATGTAACTACCTAACATTGTGTAATTGGTAACTAGTGCATTGGCAATAACTACTGTGTATTGTTGGTAACTAGTGCATTGGTAATAACTACTGTGTATTGTTGGTAACTAGTGCATTGGTAATAACTACTGTGTGTTGTTGGTAACTAGTGCATTGGTAATAACTACTGTGTGTTGTTGGTAACTAGTGCATTGGTAATAACTACTGTGTATTGTTGGTAACTAGTGCATTGGTAATAACTACTGTGTATTGTTGGTAATAACTACTGTGTATTGTTGGTAACTAGTGCGTTGGTAATAACTACTGTGTATTGTTGGTAACTAGTGCGTTGGTAATAACTACTGTGTATTGTTGGTAACTAGTGCATTGGTAATAACTACTGTGTATTGTTGGTAACTAGTGCATTGGTAATAACTACTGTGTATTGTTGGTAATAACTACTGTGTATTGTTGGTAATAACTACTGTGTATTGTTGGTAATAACTACTGTGTATTGTTGGTAATAACTACTGTGTGTTGTTGGTAACTAGTGCATTGGTAATAACTACTGTGTATTGTTGGTAACTACTGCATTGGTAAAAAACTACTGTGTATTGTTGGTAATAAATACTGTGTGTTGTTGGTAACTAGTGCATTGGTAATAACTACTGTGTATTGTTGGTAACTAGTGCATTGGTAATAACTACTGTGTATTGTTGGTAACTAGTGCATTGGTAATAACTACTGTGTGTTGTTGGTAACTAGTGCATTGGTAATAACTACTGTGTATTGTTGGTAACTAGTGCATTGGTAATAACTACTGTGTATTGTTGGTAACTAGTGCATTGGTAATAACTACTGTGTATTGTTGGTAATAACTACTGTGTATTGTTGGTAACTAGTGCATTGGTAATAACTACTGTGTGTAATTGGTAACTAGTGCATTGGTAATAACTACTGTGTGTAATTTGTAACTAGTGCATTGGTAATAACTACTGTGTATTGTTGGTAACTAGTGCATTGGTAATAACTACTGTGTATTGTTGGTAATACTGTTTTAGAGTGATAACTACTGTGTGTTGTTGGTAATAACTACTGTGTGTTGTTGGTAATACTGTTTTACAGTAATAACTACTGTGTATTGTTGGTAACTAGTGCATTGGTAATAACTACTGTGTATTGTTGGTAAATACTGTTTTACAGTAATAACTACTGTGTGTTGTTGGTAATAACTACTGTGTGTTGTTGGTAATAACTGCTGTGTGTTGTTGGTAATACTGTTTTACAGTGATAACTAACTAGTAATGCGTTGGTTAAACTGTGTTTTCTGTCATTTCAGGAATAAGACGGTACAGATGCAGAAGATCAAGTCTCGTCTGAAGTCAGAGTTTGAGTCCCTAGAGTCTGAGGAGAAACATCTGAAGGAATACAAACAGGAGATGGACCTCCTAATGCAGGAGAAGATGGCCCATGTAGAGGAGCTACGACTTATACACGCTGATATCAATGTGGTGGGTAGAGAGAGAGAGACAGAGACTGTGTGTGAGAGGAAGAGGCAGAAACCACTATTTTACTATTTGATCTGGGGTATTTTCATGGAAAACCAGATGTGTTAGGCTTAGTTATAGTGAAACACATCCATTCAGTTCTTCATTTTTAAGTTGATTGCAATAGTGATGTACCCTGGGTGAACAAAACATTAAGAACACCTTCCTAATGTTGAGTTGCACCCCACCACACTTTTGCCCTCAGAACAGCCTTACATTTTCTGGCATGGACTTTAAGTGTCGAAAGCATTCCACAGGGATGCTGGCCCATGTTGACTCCAATGCTTCCCACAGTTGTGCCAAGTTGGCTGGTTGTCCTCTGGGTGGTGGACTATTCTTGATACACATGGGAAACTGTTGATTGTGAAAAACCCAGCAGCATTGCAGTTCTTGACTACCATACCCCTTTCAAAAGGCATTTCAATCTTTTGTCTAACCCTCTGAATGGCACACATTCACAATCCATGTCTCAGTTGTCTCAAGGCTTAAAATCCTTCTTTAACCCGTCTCCTCCCCTTCATCTACACTGACTGAAGTGGATTTAACAAGTGACATCAATAAGGGATCATAGCTTTCACCTGGATTCACCTGGTCAGTCTGTGTCATGGAAGGAGCGTAATGTTCATCATGTTTTGTACACTCAGTGTATTTTGGTCTTTTAGTAGTAAATATAGTTTGTTTTCACCCCTAGCGTTTCAATTCTACCACTGGAATCGAGACGTAGAGGCACCTTGAGAAGGTTCCTATACATCATCTCAAGGGAGGGGTTCGGTATTAAATACACTCCCTTCTAGATGTGCTGGGTGGTACCACCTCGAGGCTTACTATAAAAGCAGGTGACAGTGTGCCTTATTTGGTAATGGTCTTGGTAAGTGGAGTGTGCCAGTATATTTAGCATGATGCTTCCTTGACCAGACTATTGTGACGTTACACAACATTCAAAAGGGCAGTAAGGCACATTTCTGCATATGACCAAATTCTACGTTTTTGTTGACCATTTCATACACATCTATGTGCTTTTATGAAGAAGAACAAATCATATACAGAGGCAAGAAGAAAAGTATGTGAACCCTTTGGAATTAGCTGGTTTTCTGCATCAATTGGTCATCAAATTGGATCTGATCTTCATTTTAGTCACAACAATAGACAAACATAGAGGGATTAAACTAGTAACACACAAATTAGTGTATTTTTCTTATCTATATTGAATACATAATTTAAACATTCACAGTGTAGGTTGGAAAAAACATGTGAACCCCTAGGCTAATGACTTCTCCAAAAGATAATTGAAATCAGGAGTCTGCTAACCTGGAGTCCAATCAATCAGACGAGATTGGAGATGTTGGTTAGAGCTGCCCTGCCCTATCAAAAACACTCACTAAATTTGAGTTTGCTATTCACAAGAAGCATTGCCTGATGTGAACCATGCCTTGAATAAAAGAGATCTCGGAAGACACAATATTAAGAATTGTTGACTTGCATAAAGCTGGAAAGGGTTACAAAACTATCTCTAGAAGCTTTGATGTTCATCAGTCCACGGTAAAACAAAGTGGCCGTCCTGCAAAGATGACTGCAAGAGAACAGCGCAGAATGCTCAATGAGATTAAGAAGAATCTTAGCGTGTCAGCTAAAGACTTACAGAAATCTCTGGAACATCTCTGTTGACGAGTCTACAATACATAAAACACTAAACAAGAATGGTTTCATGGGAGGACACCACGGAAGAAGCAAACTGCTGTTCAAAAAAACCATTGCTGCACATCTGAAGTTTGCAAAAGAGCACCTGGATGTTCCACAGCGCTACTGACTAAATATTCTGTGGACAGATGAAACTACAGTTGAGTTGTTTGCAGAAGTTGGGTGATGCAACAGGACAAAGAGCCAAAACACAGAAGTAAATCAACAACAGAATGGCTTCAACAGAAGAAAATACGCCTTCTGGAGTGGCCCAGTCAGAGTCCTGACCTCAACCCGATTGAGATGCTGTGGCAGGAGAATGAAAGGCTAACTGTCCACCAGTTGAAGCTCAACAGAAGTTGGGTGATGCAACAGGACAAAGAGCCAAAACACAGAAGTAAATCAACAACAGAATGGCTTCAACAGAAGAAAATACGCCTTCTGGAGTGGCCCAGTCAGAGTCCTGACCTCAACCCTATTGAGATGCTGTGGCATGACCTCAAGAGAGCAGTTCACAAAAGACATCCCAACAATATTGCTGAACTGAAACAGTTTTGTAAAGAGTGTCATGACGTTGGCCTCTTTGGGTATAGCAACCCCATCCCCCTCTCCCTGCCTCCCCCCTGCCTCCTTCAACTAGGCTGCTGTGGTCAGAGGTTGTAAATTCCTGAGAAGACCTCATGGACACACAGTATTAGAGAGGGTACACTTTCATAGATGACAAAGGAAATCCTTCCACCTCACAGAACTTGAGGTACGAACACATTTCATGTTCCGGAGAAAGTGTTAAAGATCTGTGAAGAATCCAGCTACGAACTGGTCCGTTTGTCACAACTTGGGAAGCTCATGGGAGACGGTGTGGCCACATTACCATAACGCTGTTTATATAATAGCCTCAGATATGAGGTTTACATCTAATTGTTGTATAAGATGAATGAGTGAGGATGATACTGTTTGTATAATTGTGTAATATGATTGTGGACTGTTTAATGAAGAAAATACAATTCCCTTTTGATTTGAACTAAATCAGAGGACCGCCCAGAGCCCAGTTAGGGTCAGACATCCTGGGACAGCCCTCTTCGGCCCTTCCGAATAAAACCCCACTGGGGTTTTCGATCAGCAGACCGGGCTTACCTCAATTACAAGATGGCTAAAGGTTGCAGACCATGTTTCTCTCATTCAAGACAATTGATGTATGGATGACTCATAGTGAAGACTGGGTTTGTACAGATAGCCAACAATTTACGACGTTTGGAATGAGACTAACGTGAGGTAAAGTAAATAATTCATTAATTCGAAGACTAATTGATCAGATAAAATATCTGAAAAGTAATTTTTAGGAAATTATAACTTTGTAATCTGAATATTTTTCCTTGGTGCCCCCCACTTCCTAGTTAATTAGTTACGCGATTAATCTTTTTTTTTTTTTACCTTTATTTTACTAGGCAAGTCAGTTAAGAACAAATTCTTATTTTCAATGACGGCCTAGGAACAGTGGGTTAACTGCCTGTTCAGGGGCGCGTAATAACTAATTACAGAGAATCTTTGATAAAAACTATAAGTCTTCAGTTAATGAGAGTAAAGACACAACAGGAGGAATGGTCCAAAATTCCTGCTGACCGTTGTGCAGGTCTGATCCACAACTACAGAAAACATTTGGTTGAGGTTATTGCTGCCAAACCGGTTATTAAATGGAAAGGTCCACATAGTTTTTCCACCCTGTACTTGTACACAGTGTGTTCAATAAAAACATGAAAACATATAATTGTTTGTGTTATTAGTTGAAGCAGACTGTGTTTGTCTGTTGTTGTGAATTAGATAAAGATCAGATACAATTTTATTACCAATTTATGCAGAAATTCAGGTATTTCCAAAGGGTTCACAAACGTTCTCTTGCCACTAAGTTCTGAAAATCATGTTAATATTCATAGCTACAGCCATCGTAACAAGACATAGATGACAATGGTGGTCAAATCTTTTCCCAACTGCTACGGCTGATTGGTGTTGCAGTCCGCTAAAACAGGTGGCTCATAGTTCAGTGGTTGTGAGCAGTAATCTCACAGGGGGAGATTTTTGTTATTTACAATAGTCATCCCATGTCCTCACACTTCCAATTCTGAAAAATGAAAGCCTACCTGTGAGAGGGGTCACCCTGGTAGTAGTTTTAGGATTTTATACCGTACTCAAAACCAATCTGTGAGTTAATTTGACCATTGGAAAAGCGCCAATGGGTTTGATTGAATTGAGCCTCTAATCTTCATTTTCAAGATGATGCACTTTTCTCTCCAACACCACAATAAATGTGAGTCCACATTTCAATTACTTCTTTTTCACCCAATGGGGAATTCACATTTACACAGTAAGTGGTACTAGATGTCAGTAACTCTGCACCTCAACACTGTCAGATAACTGTCCAGAGTTGTGTTTGGTAATAGATGTCATTAACTCTGCACCTCTCAACACTGTCAGATAACTGTTCAGAGTTGTGTTTGGTAATAGATGTCATTAACTCTGCACCTCAACACTGTCAGATAACTGTCCAGAGTTGTGTTTGGTAATAGATGTCAGGAACTCTGCACCTCAACAGTGTCAGATAACTGTCCAGAGTTGTGTTTGGTAATAGATGTCATTAACTCTGCACCTCAACACTGTCAGATAACTGTCCAGAGTTGTGTTTGGTAATAGATGTCAGGAACTCTGCACCTCAACAGTGTCAGATAACTGTCCAGAGTTGTGTTTGGTAATAGATGTCATTAACTCTGCACCTCAACACTGTCAGATAACTGTCCAGAGTTGTGTTTGGTAATAGATGTCAGGAACTCTGCACCTCAACAGTGTCAGATAACTGTCCAGAGTTGTGTTTGCTCACAATGCACAACATTTTATTCTCAGATTGCTTCAGTGGACTTCTGGCAATTACACTTTAGTGAGAAAGTGTTGGGATCAGGTACAACTACATTTACCCAATCCCAAAATTAATATTCATGAACAACTCCCTCACCCACAACTTCTCACCTGAAAGCATTTTTGCAAAATGTGAAAGGATTGGGCAAAAGCTGAAATGGGGTTGAGATTTACACAAAAATAACTAACTATTTAAGGTTCTTTCTCCTCTCTCTCTCTACCTCCTCCTTCTCTCTCCCATTCTCTCCTTCTCCTCTCCCCTTCCATCTCTCTCCTTCTCCTCTTCTTCTTCCTTCTCTCTCCCATTCTCTCCTTCTTCCTTCTCTCCCCCATTCTCTCCTTCTTCCTTCTCTCTCCCATTCTCTCCTTCTTCCTTCTCTCTCCCATTCTCTCCTTCTTCCTTCTCTCTCCCATTCTCTCCTTCTTCCTTCTCTCTCCCATTCTCTCCTTCTTCCTTCTCTCCCCCATTCTCTCCTTCTTCCTTCTCTCTCCCATTCTCTCCTTCTCCTCTCCCCTTCCATCTCTCTCTTTCTCCTCCCCAGATGGAGAGCACTATAAAGCAGTCAGAGAACGACCTGAACAAGCTGCTGGAGACGACGCGGAGGCTCCATGATGACTACAAACCCCTGAAGGAACATGTAGACGCCCTGAGGATGACCCTGGGCCTTCACAGACTTCCCAACCTCAACGAAGAGGAGGAGAAACTCTCTCTGGAGTCAGTACACTTACTATACACACACACACGGTCGCACAGGCCCTCACACACACATCAACTTGTTCTCTGTGCTATCTTCTATCTGTTGCCATAGTTACTTTGAGAAACAGAAGGCTGAGTGGCAGAAGGAGCCTCATGAGCCCACAATCCCAGAATCCCTTGCAGCAGCGGCTGCTGCGGCCCAACAACTCCAGGTCTCCCGGAAACAAGACGCCCGCCAGACTGCCACTTTCAGACAACAGCCCCCTCCCATGAAGGTACACAATACACACCCTCCCATGAAGGTACACAATACACACCCTCCCATGAAAATACACAGTACACACCCACCTATGAAGGTCCATAGTACACACCCTCCTATGAAGGTCCATAGTACACACCCTCCTATGAAGGTCCATAGTACACACCCTCCTATGAAGGTCCATAGTACACACCCTCCTATGAAGGTACACAGTACACACCCTCCTATGAAGGTACACACTTCCCTATGAAGGTACACACCCTTCTATGAAGGTCCATAGTACACACCCTCCTATGAAGGTACACACCCCCCTATGAAGGTCCATAGTACACACCCTCCTATGAAGGTCCATAGTACACACCTATGAAGGTCCATAGTACACACCCTCCTATGAAGGTCCACAGTACACCCCCCCCTATGAAGGTACACACCCTCCTATGTAGGTACACACCCTCCTATGAAGGTACACACTTCCCTATGAAGGTACACACCCTTCTATGAAGGTCCATAGTACACACCCTCCTATGAAGGTACACACCCCCCTATGAAGGTACACACCCTCCTATGAAGGTCCATAGTACACACCCTCCTATGAAGGTCCACAGTACACCCCCCCCTATGAAGGTACACACCCTCCTATGAAGGTACACACCCTCCTATGTAGATACACACCCTCCTATGTAGGTACACACCCTCCTCCCCCATCTGTACCTACACAATAATGACACTGTACTGACTTCTGTATGGACATAGTAATGACACACTATAACATCTCTGTCCTCTCTCCAGGCCTGTCTGTCATGCCACCAGCAGATCCATCGTAACGCTCCTATCTGTCCACTGTGTAAGGCCAAGAGTCGCTCCCGCAACCCCAAGAAACCCAAGAGGAAGCCTGACGAGTAGACACACACACACACACACCTCATATTGCTACATTTCAGTAAAACATATCTTCATAACCTTCTCCATGCCATGGAACCTGCATTTAGTATTAACTTCATTATCCTAAGTGTTTTTTAATGGTGCTAAAGTGTTGAAATGTAATTGGTTAAGGTTTAATAGACCGTAACCATGTTATATGCAATAATACAAACCATTATGCTGTAGCTGTACCCATGTTGTGATTGGTTAAGGCGTTATAAATGTAAAACTGACTGAATGTACTTGTTACTCTGTATTTAGTAGGTTTACATTGCATGAACACTTTCCATGGCTGAGCTATAATGACTGTGTTGTAACTGTTTGTGATGATATGAAAGTGGGTTTTATTGTTGCAGTGTATAACCCAGGAAGTTGTTCTAATGTTTACTGAACACATAAGGGACGGTCAAGGACTGAGAAAACCATGACCCTTATTTGCTTTTAACAGTGTTGTAATGTGAAACTTTAATACAATAATTCAAAAATAAATGGCTGTTTTGTACTGCAGTTGGAATTGTATTTTCTTCTAGATGAAGATGAATCTCATTATATTACAGGGTCACACACAGGGCTCTGATCAGAAGTAGTGCACTATATGGGGAATATTTCAGATAGGTCCGCATGGTGATAGTGCCAGTATGAAGGTACCTTCAGCTCAGTTCTTGTACTGTCGTCAAGAAGTCGTCAGGTTAACATTCTGGGCCTTCAGGGTAATTCTTTATTGACATTCTGTTGGCAGGTTACATCCAGATTGCTGTTCCATCTCCAAGGTAACCCCAGGTTGCTGTGACTCGCTATGGCCTGCTGGGTGTCAGAGGTCTTGTGGAGGCTCCTCAGCAGCTCACCCAAATTGCACACTGGGAGAATCTCATTTACATACTCCTGGCATCCTCTCTCCTTGCCTCCTCAAAGCCCATTGGATGAGAAAGCCAGAGGTCCATCCCCTCTGACCTTCTCCTCCAATCGGTTTAGAGAAGTAGAGAGGACGTGAGGAGTATGTAAATGAGATTCTCCCGCGGCGTTCTCCAACACCAGAACACAGATTGATTTACCTAAATGAGGGACATTCTGTTCCCATAGGGCTTCTGCTTCTTGGGATTGTTTGCAGTTCAGAGAGCCGGTTAAGTGTACAGGAACATAAGGACAGAAACGGATTATAATAACATGGCAGCAGCTACAGAACCAAAACAGAGAAGAACACAAATACTATGAGCAGTCTGGACGGTACCGTGTGTGTTGTACCCTGTGGTAGAGGTGTGGTGTTGTACCCTGTGGTAGAGGTGTTGTACCCTGTGGTAGAGGTGGTGTACCCTGTGGTAGAGGTGTTGTACCCTGTTGTAAAGGTGTGGTGTTGTACCCTGTTGTAGAGGTGTGGTGTTGTACCCTGTGGTAGAGGTGTTGTACCCTGTGGTAGAGGTGTTGTACCCTGTTGTAGAGGTGTGTTGTACCCTGTTGTAGAGGTGTGGTGTTGTATCCTGTTGTAGAGGTATGTTGTACCCTGTTGTAGAGGTGTGGTGTACCCTGTTGTAGAGGTGTGGGGTTGTATCCCGTTGTAGAGGTATGTTGTACCCTGTTGTAGAGGTGTGGGGTTGTACCCTGTTGTAGAGGTGTGTTGTACCCTGTTGTAGAGGTGTGTGTTGTACCCTGTTGTAGAGGTGTGTGTTGTGTTGTACCCTGTTACAGAGGTGTGTGTTGTGTTGTACCCTGTTGTAGAGGTGTGTGTTGTACCCTGTTGTAGAGGTGTGTGTTGTGTTGTACCCTGTTGTAGAGGTGTGGTGTTGTACCCTGTTGTAGTGGTGTTGTGTTGTACCCTGTTGCAGAGGTGTGTGTTGTGTTGTACCCTGTTACAGAGGTGTGTGTTGTGTTGTACCCTGTTGTAGAGGTGTGGTGTTGTACCCTGTTGTAGTGGTGTTGTGTTGTACCCTGTTGCAGAGGTGTGTGTTGTGTTTTACCCTGTCGTAGAGGTGTGTGTTGTGTTGTACCCTGTTGTAGAGGTGTGTGCTGTGTTGTACCCTGTTGTAGAGGTGTGTGCTGTGTTGTACCCTGTTGTAGAGGTGTGTGCTGTGTTGTACCCTGTTGTAGAGGTGTGTGCTGTGTTGCACCCTGTTGTAGAGGTGTGTTGTACCCTGTTGTAGAGGTGTGTGCTGTGTTGTACCCTGTTGTAGAGGTGTGTGCTGTGTTGTACCCTGTTGTAGAGGTGTGTGCTGTGTTGTACCCTGTTGTAGAGGTGTGTGCTGTGTTGCGCCCTGTTGTAGAGGTGTGTGCTGTGTTGCACCCTGTTGTAGAGGTGTGTTGTACCCTGTTGTAGAGGTGTGTGCTGTGTTGTACCCTGTTGTAGAGGTGTGTGCTGTGTTGTACCCTGTTGTAGAGGTGTGTGCTGTGTTGTACCCTGTTGTAGAGGTGTGTGCTGTGTTGCACCCTGTTGTAGAGGTGTGTGCAGTGTTGCACCCTGTTGTAGAGGTGTGTGTTGTGTTGCACCCTGTTGTAGAGGTGTGTGCTGTGTTGTACCCTGTTGTAGAGGTGTGTGCTGTGTTGTACCCTGTTGTAGAGGTGTGTGCTGTGTTGCACCCTGTTGTAGAGGTGGTGTACCCTGTGGTAGAGGTGTTGTACCCTGTTGTAAAGGTGTGGTGTTGTACCCTGTTGTAGAGGTGTGGTGTTGTACCCTGTGGTAGAGGTGTTGTACCCTGTGGTAGAGGTGTTGTACCCTGTGGTAGAGGTGTTGTACCCTGTGGTAGAGGTGGTGTACCCTGTGGTAGAGGTGTTGTACCCTGTTGTAAAGGTGTGGTGTTGTACCCTGTTGTAGAGGTGTGGTGTTGTACCCTGTGGTAGAGGTGTTGTACCCTGTGGTAGAGGTGTTGTACCCTGTTGTAGAGGTGTGTTGTACCCTGTTGTAGAGGTGTGGTGTTGTATCCTGTTGTAGAGGTATGTTGTACCCTGTTGTAGAGGTGTGGTGTACCCTGTTGTAGAGGTGTGGGGTTGTATCCCGTTGTAGAGGTATGTTGTACCCTGTTGTAGAGGTGTGGGGTTGTACCCTGTTGTAGAGGTGTGTTGTACCCTGTTGTAGAGGTGTGTGTTGTACCCTGTTGTAGAGGTGTGTGTTGTGTTGTACCCTGTTACAGAGGTGTGTGTTGTGTTGTACCCTGTTGTAGAGGTGTGTGTTGTACCCTGTTGTAGAGGTGTGTGTTGTGTTGTACCCTGTTGTAGAGGTGTGGTGTTGTACCCTGTTGTAGTGGTGTTGTGTTGTACCCTGTTGCAGAGGTGTGTGTTGTGTTGTACCCTGTTACAGAGGTGTGTGTTGTGTTGTACCCTGTTGTAGAGGTGTGGTGTTGTACCCTGTTGTAGTGGTGTTGTGTTGTACCCTGTTGCAGAGGTGTGTGTTGTGTTTTACCCTGTCGTAGAGGTGTGTGTTGTGTTGTACCCTGTTGTAGAGGTGTGTGCTGTGTTGTACCCTGTTGTAGAGGTGTGTGCTGTGTTGTACCCTGTTGTAGAGGTGTGTGCTGTGTTGTACCCTGTTGTAGAGGTGTGTGCTGTGTTGCACCCTGTTGTAGAGGTGTGTTGTACCCTGTTGTAGAGGTGTGTGCTGTGTTGTACCCTGTTGTAGAGGTGTGTGCTGTGTTGTACCCTGTTGTAGAGGTGTGTGCTGTGTTGTACCCTGTTGTAGAGGTGTGTGCTGTGTTGCGCCCTGTTGTAGAGGTGTGTGCTGTGTTGCACCCTGTTGTAGAGGTGTGTTGTACCCTGTTGTAGAGGTGTGTGCTGTGTTGTACCCTGTTGTAGAGGTGTGTGCTGTGTTGTACCCTGTTGTAGAGGTGTGTGCTGTGTTGTACCCTGTTGTAGAGGTGTGTGCTGTGTTGCACCCTGTTGTAGAGGTGTGTGCAGTGTTGCACCCTGTTGTAGAGGTGTGTGTTGTGTTGCACCCTGTTGTAGAGGTGTGTGCTGTGTTGTACCCTGTTGTAGAGGTGTGTGCTGTGTTGTACCCTGTTGTAGAGGTGTGTGCTGTGTTGCACCCTGTTGTAGAGGTGTGTAGTTTATCCTCCAGTGTGTTAATGTCCAGTTGAGTAGCCTTCTTCCCGATGAAGGTGTTCAGGGCTGCCTGCTGCCACACACACACACACACACACACACACACACACACACACGCATACACAGAGCATGTGTCAGTAAATTACTCAGCCAGTAGAGACATGCAGCTCAAAAGATAAGAGACAGTCATGTGACAAGAAAGATTATTTTACCCGTCTCATCTCCTCTGTGAATGTCTGGGGCTTCAGGACAGAGATGAGCTGTAGGGGGACTAGCTGGGTCCCAGTCTGGGGCTTCAGGACAGGGATGAGCTGTAGGGGGACCAGCTGGGTCCCAGTCTGGAGCTTCAGGGCAGAGATGAGCTGTAGGGGGACCAGCTGGGTCCCAGTCTGGAGCTTCAGGGCAGAGATGAGCTGTAGGGGGACCAGCTGGGTCGCAGTCTGGAGCTTCAGGGCAGAGATGAGCTGTAGGGGGACCAGCTGGGTCCCAGTCTGGAGCTTCAGGGCAGAGATGAGCTGTAGGGGGGCCAGCTGGGTCCCAGTCTGGGGCTTCATGGCAGAGATGAGCTGTAGGGGGACCAGTTGGGTTGGTCCTGTCCTCGCTCTTGCAGGGTCCAAACACTGCATACTCTTCTGCAGGTCTTTCTCCTGTGTCTCCCTCTGTCCTTCAGGGTTGGGGGGCTTCCCTCTGCAGGGCTTTCTCCTGTTTCTCCCTCTGTCCTTCAGGGTCGGGGGGCTTCCCTCTGCAGGGCTTTCTCCTGTCTCTCCCTCTGTCCTTTAGGGTTGGGGGGCTTCCCTCTGCAGGTCTTTCTCCTGTCTCTCCCTCTGTCCTTCAGGGTTGGGGGTCTTCCCTCTGCAGGGCATTCTCCTGTCTCTCCCTCTGTCCTTCAGGGTTGGGGGGCTTCCCTCTGCAGGTCTTTCTCCTGTCTCTCCCTCTGTCCTTCAGGGTTGGGGGGCTTCCCTCTGCAGGTCTTTCTCCTGTCTCTCCCTCTGTCCTTCAGGGTCGGGGGGGCTTCCCTCTGCAGGTCTTTCTCCTGTCTCTCCCTCTGTCCTTCAGGGTTGGGGGGCTTCCCTCTGCAGGGCTTTCTCCTGTCTCTCCCTCTGTCCTTCAGGGTTGGGGGGCTTCCCTCTGCAGGTCTTTCTCCTGTCTCTCCCTCTGTCCTTCAGGGTTGGGGGGCTTCCCTCTGCAGGTCTTTCTCCTGTCTCTCCCTCTGTCCTTCAGGGTTGGGTGGCTTCCCTCTGCAGGTCTTTCTCCTGTAGAGGGAAATATTTCCCCCTCATCAATCTACACACAATACCCCATAGTGACAAAGTGAAAACAGGTTTTTCAAAAAATGTTGCTAATTTATTTAAAAAATAATAACAGTAATTATTCAGACCCTTTGCTATGAGACTTGAAATTGAGCTCAGGTGCATCCTGTTTCCATTGATCATCCTTGAGATGTTTCTATAACTTGATTGGAGTCCACCTGTGGCAAATTCAATTGAGTGGACATGATTTGGAAAGACACACACCTGTCTATATAAGGTCCCACAGTTGACTGTGCAAAAACAAGGTCACGTTTGGAACCACCAAGACTCTTCCTAGAGCTAGCCTCACAGCCAAACTGAGCAATCAAGGGAGAAGGGCCTTGGTCAGGGAGGTGACCAAGAACCCAATGGTCACTCTGACAGAGCTCCAGAGTTTCCCTGTGGAGATGGGAGAACCTTTGTTAGAGGAATTTAGTTCCTATGTGTTCATTAACCAATTCAATTAAAACACTCTGTCCGTTTATAAGAATTTGTAAGGTTCTTATTTACATAAAATAGACAGAGACCAGTCATCAACATGAACCAATAGCGTTTATTCTCGAGAGCTCTGATCATAATACCATGTACATTGGTTTATACACCTCACATTTCGTCATAAATGTCCCTCCTCCTCTCAGATACAATGGCAATATAGTTCACAAGCCTTCTCACATTGTCTGCCACCTGTTAAACAACCTACTACAAGCCCAAGGTCTTTCCCCTCCCTGGGTGGGGACAGAATGTCCTGTAAGGAACACAGTATTCCAGCCGGTCTGACGAGAGCTCCATTCATTTCTAACAAGGAACAGAAAGTCCTTGTTCTAATTCTTCACTAAAACTACATACATTATATTCAGTGTTTTGATTATAATACGATTCATTCAAACAGTGACAGGGTAGTATTCTGTTTAGTTATAGTTCTACGTTAAATGGATACATCATTTAGTCATTATTCATATAAATCCCATAACAATCCACACTTTGACTAAATATTATACACACAAGCACACATCTATTTTTATTAGATAACAATCCTCACTTAGACTAAAAATTAAAAATCACACCTATTTTTATTAGAAATATCTCTAGTTATCCAAATTCAACCAACAAAGACCAATATATATATTTACATTGACTGTTCTAGGACAGAATCATAACTCTTCTTATCAGGATTTTCTTTATAATCTTTATCAAAGAAACAGTCTAAACATCAAAAATGGTCTCCTCCAACATAGGCTCCTCGTATGTGAATGAGCCGGATCCATCTACTAGATCTGGAGTCATGTATTCATCATTCTACTGGTCAGAGCTCGGAATCGGTCCCTATCTCACCTTCTGTTGTCTCATCGATTTCTCCAGAGTCCTGGAAATGAGATCTTTCACGCACATCCACACAAAACTAACACAGTCACACAGGTGAAGGTTGCCCACAACACAGGATCATGCCATTTATTCATTTCCCAAACACACTATCAAACCAATTTGTTAGAGCATTATCTACCACCGAGTTCTCTGCCAGAGCCTTGGTCACTGATCCGTCTGGAGCTGTGTCATTTTGGGATGAAAGTACAACATTCTGCTCTGAACCTCATACACCCCCAGCCTTTTCAACCATTAACATGTCCAAGGCTTTTCTATTCTGACATCCCATCAACCTAGTTGCAGCTGTTATCACCAGAAGATGCTTGATTCCAATCCAGAACCAATCAGGTAAACACCTTGGAACTCCAATGCTATCAATGTAAATTCTAGGGTCAAAAGGATCCTGACGGAGCACTCCTTCTCTCTCTTCTACCTGGCTCTGGGTAAGGGTGAAGAGCATGCCTAGCTGCACAACTACCGGTCCAATTGGTAGGCAGGTTATGTCACAGTCTCACACCTCCACAAATCACCAGACATCCACTCCAGGCCTTTTCATCCACCAGTCTTGTCGGTTGTAACATTCTCTGTCCTATTGCATGTTCTTACTTCCCCTACGTCCCATCTGTGTGTGATGTCGCGAGCCATACAATAATAATGTCCTCCTGTAACTGTGAAAGGGGGAAGTCTGGATGTAATGGGCATATGGGGAAATAGATAATGCAGATCAATGCAACTGTCACTGTCTGGCTTCCCTGCCCTCATGACCATTCAGGTCCGTGAGAGCTGGAATTATTACTGGTTGGTAGGTGATCAAATACTTATTTCATGCAATAAAATGCAAATGAATTACTTAAAAATCATACAATGTGATTTTCCGGAATTTTGTTTTAGATTCCGTCTCTCACAGTTTTTAAAATTAATTTTACCTTTATTTAACTAGGCAAGTCAGTTAAGAACAAATTCTTATTTTCAATGAGGGCCTAGGAACAGTGGGATAACTGCCTGTTCAGGGGCAGAACGACAGATTTGTACCGTGTCAGCTCGGGGGTTCGAACTTGCAACCTTCCAGTTACTAGTCCAACGCTCTGACCACTAGGCTACCCTGCCGCCCCACAGTTGAAGTGTACCTATGATAAAAATGACAGACTTCTACATGCTATGTAGGAAAACCTGCAAAATCGGCAGTGTATCAAATACTTGTTCTCCCCACTGTATATGTGCTTGTCTATTTAAACAGTCACCTTTCTCTCCTTTCTTATTTCACAGACACTAGTCAATGCTACTATTTCGACCTGATTGTGCAGAATAATTTCTGGGAAATGTTTCCGTGTTTAACACCTTAGTTCCTGAAACCAACTCAGTTTTACTCCACTCAGTGACTGTTATCTACCCATTCTGTGTCACTCCTATCTTGCTAATTTCCTGACCACCCTTCTCCACTTTCTCCTCTCTGCTCCCAAACCCTCAAGGTCTCAGCAGTGCGGGGAGGGCTCCTCCATCTGCACCTTCCTCCTCTCTGCTCTCAAACCCTCAAGGTCTCAGCAGTGTGGGGAGGGTTCCTCCATCTGCCCTTCCTCCTCTCTGCTCTCAAACCCTCAAGGTGTCAGCAGTGCGGGGAGGGTTTCTCCATCTGCACCTTCCTTCTCTCTGCTCTCGAACCCTCAAGGTCTCAGCAGTGCGGGGAGGGCTCCTCCATCTGCCCTTCCTCCTCTCTGCTCTCAAACCCTCAAGGTCTCAGCAGTGCGGGGAGGGTTCCTCCATCTGCACCTTCCTTCTCTCTGCTCTCAAACCCTCAAGGTCTCAGCAGTGCGGGGAGGGCTCCTCCATCTGCCCTTCCTCCTCTCTGCTCTCAAACCCTCAAGGTCTCAGCAGTGCGGGGAGGGCTCCTCCATCTGCACCTTCCTCCTCTCTGCTCTCAAACCATCAAGGTCTCAGCAGTGCGGGGAGGGCTCCTCCATCTGCCCTTCCTCCTATCTGTCTGTCGCTCTTTCTCATAACAGTCCATAACAACTATGTGTTGTTTCCAAATATGAACTAAGTGTCTCACTGTTTGGCTTTATCTGAACTCATGGATTTCTTGGAAAAACATGTCTATGGTGGCAATTTCTAAAGTCCTTACGTAGGTTAATTAAGGTTCTCGATCCTATCAATAATCCTGAATCACCGCAGATGTCATATATTCCTGTCCTGTTGGCCTTGATTAGGTTCTAAATACTTAACATAAGTCTACCATTAATCCAGGGCTATGCCATTTCCTTCTGTTCATTGGTTCAAATTACAATTATGTCAAAGAGCTATAAACTCCATCGTAATTAATTGACCTTAAAATCAGTATCACAAATGACCACACATTCATTATCCAAATGGCCCTCCCCTGAGGCTGATCAGACCACAAGGGAATGCCATGATAGAGGTCAAAGGTCATACCCCCCTTTTACAGCCGTGTTCCATTCTATATTAGACATATTAAAGAACCCTTTATCTAATTATCTCACGTGTTTAATTAAAACTCAGAAAACAAAACCTCTAATATTCTATATGTGTGTACCCCTTTAAGATATCGTGTCTCTAGGAAAATGGAAATCTCCCTAATCCCTAATGTTTACTACAAACAAAACCTAATAATAATGATCATTCTATTGTACTCCCTCAAATCATTAGTTTTAGATTTCCTCAATGGTTATATCTAAGATCCCATTCAGTCTCTCTTCAAATAGTCTCTCTTCAAATAGTCTCCCCAAAATGCTTGACAGGAATACCCTGCCATTAGACACACAACTGTGATAAACGTGCACTGTCCCTTTAAAATAAAATTAACTCAACCTGCAACCCACTTTGCTGACATGTCATGGTTCCACATAATGGAAACAGATTATAATGTTAGTATACCTTAACTTCCTGTTCAATTTCACTGGTGTTACCTAAACAATCAAACCAAAAATCAATAATCGGGAACTATTCACTATTCGTAAAACTTTTACGATTCAACTATTCAGACCTCCCTCTCTTATAGCCAAATATAGCCCAGTGAGCGCCACCAACCAGTGATGCCCACCTAGCAATTTTGTTGCTAGTTTTAGCATCTTTCCAGACTACCCTGACGAATTTAGCTACTTTAAAATAAATGTATTTGGAACTTTTAACAACTTTCTGATTAGTGACTCAAAGCTATAATGAACGCATTTCCCTCTAAATGACAAAAACAATTGTCTCTGTCACCCTCAGTCACCACATCATTGACTGGCTGCAAAAGTGCATTGTGAGTGCCGTCAGCAGCAGGCGCTCAGCCCGTGCCCAGGCAGCAGCAACTTCAGCGAACTGCAAATCATTGTTGGCTGACTGCAGCAGCAGTAGTACGGGTTCGACAAGCCAAACCCAATGAATCACAAATGTTTGATCTTGAACAGAACTTACAACATCAGTCAACTTCTCTCAATCAAAATTGTACTGCCAAAAGTACAGAAAAGAGTGTACCTGAACAACTGCCAAATCAATTTGAGTAACGTTATTGTGTATTCAACGTAATGACGCAGTTTTACGTTATCACGCAACAATTCAACCTACCCCTATGCAAAGATATACCCTCTACTCGGATTGAGTTCTGCTTTAATTCTATCGTAAAAGTAAAATCAAACTTTCCAACTTTCTCTACTCCAAAATGTAAACATACCATGTACTTCGCTAAATTTATAACGTATGTCAGTCAACCCATAAGAATAATAACATTTCGATGGGCACAACTCTATCGTAATTATTTATTCGTTATTATATAGAATTCATTAGATTTAGGTAACTGTCTCTTCTATGATTCAGCATTTTAAATACGACTCCATTCCTAATACTTTATTCCAGCGGGGTATTTAGGCAAGACAGCGTATTCCAACGTCATTGCCCCGCTATTATTTAGAATGGATTGGTCTTTCAAATTAACCTAAACAAGCTATTAAAACGTTCAGTTTCTATCCTAAACAAACACTACCTAACGGTATCTCTCCCGGCAAAACACATCAGTATTTGAATTATAATACATTTTATTCCATCGGTGCCAAGGCTGAGATACGAACCTGAGTCTCTCGCAGTGTAGGTAAGAGTTCCACCCCTCGACCACCATCACTATTGGAATGACAGATCCTTCCCGCCAATAGTCGCAAACTCCGGCACCGAGACAATTCCCTGAAAATAGCCCAAATTTAAAGGTCCAAGCTTTTCCCCAGGGAGGATTCTCCTTACTCTCTCTCTCTCGTTTTCTCTGTATGTCCCCGTATCTTGTAACCTGGTATTTAACCCTTGACTATCTACATCTTTCTTTTGACTGTCTCTATACACTAGAGTAGCTTCACTCGTTGTGAATCCAGCCACATGTCAGATTTCAAAAAGGCTTTTCAGCGAAAGCATAAGATGCTATTATCTGATGATAGCACAACAGTAAACAAAGCGAGAATTTCACCCTGCAGGCACTACGCAAAACGCAGAAATAAAATATAAATCATGCCTTACCTTTGACGAGCTTCTTTTGTTGGCACTCCACTATGTCCCATAAACATCACAAATGGTCCTTTTGTTCGATTAATTCAGTCGATATAATATCCAAAATGTCCATTTATTTGGCGCGTTTGATCCAGAAAAACACAAATACTCACAGACATGATTCAAACAGTTTTAGAAACTTCAGAGTGTTTTCTATCCAGATCTACTAATAGTATGCATATCTTATATTCTGGGGATGAGTAGCAGGAAGTTGAAATTGGGCACGCTATTTATCCAAAAGTGAATATGCTGCCCCCTATCCCAAAGAAGTTAATGCTCCCAATCTATCTATATTTCATGTTTGATGTGTATTTCTCCTTTATGGAAACTTTATCTATAGCGTTGACTGTCAATCGGTCTTACCTTAACTATAAGCTATTACTCAGGGGTTGAAAATCCCTAGTTAACCTCTTATTTCAGGATGTGTCGGACGGCTTTTAAAGTACACCAATATCTCGTATCTCTCTCCGCTACATTAGACTTCCCTCTCCTCCTTTTGTGGATGTTACTTTCTTTCAGTATTGAATAGGTGCGTTATCCTGTTCACATTACCTTCCTTTCTCTCCAAGCCTAGTTTACGTCCACACCTGTTTTATACAGATAGACAGGTATTAGGACTTTATTTAGGTATGACTTTTGAATTTGGACTATGGCTAATTTACCACATGTCAATTAACCATAAGTTATCCTATTTGTACCAAACTACCGCCCTATCTAACAACACCTACTATATCCAGCCTTAATAACCCCGTTGGCCTCCAAAGGCACTAGGATCTATTAAGATATTTTCATTTATGGTAGTGCACCTTCACTCAGGTCATTTCGGACCTGCCGCGTTATCGATATTGGTTTACTAAAACCCGGTGTATTTATGGTTTACAAAACCTTGCATGAATCTGTTCGGAATACCGTTAAAACCTGTTATGGCTGCAATCCCGATACCGGGATCGATATGACAACTACCAGTGAAAATAGAGGGCGCCAAATTCAAACCACAGAAATCTCATAATTACAATTCCTAAAACATACATGTGTCTTGTATCATTTTAAAGCTATTCTCGTTGTTAATCCCACCAAAGTGTCCGATTTCAAATAGGCTTTTCAGCGA
Source organism: Oncorhynchus kisutch (assembly GCF_002021735.2). Classification (NCBI taxonomy): domain Eukaryota; kingdom Metazoa; phylum Chordata; class Actinopteri; order Salmoniformes; family Salmonidae; genus Oncorhynchus; species Oncorhynchus kisutch. Next base: position 13,052,752 of record NC_034188.2, on the reverse strand, counting down.
AAGCACTACAAACAATTATGTTAGGTCTCCACCAAACCACAATAAGCACAGCCATTTTCCAGCAAAATAAAGATAAAATTAATCACTAACCTTGAATTATATTCATCAGATGACACTCATAGGACTTCATGTTACACAATACATGCATGTTTTGTTTGATAAAGTTCATATTTATATAAAAAAAAGTTTACATTGGCGCGTTAGATTCACTAGTTCCAAAAACATCAAGTGATTTTGCATATCATTCAACAGAAATACTCATCATAAATGTAGATGATAATACAAGTCATACACATGGAATTATAGATATACCTCTCCTTAATGCAACCGCTGTGTCAGATTTTTTAAAAAAACTTTACGGAAAAAGAAACGCATGCAATAATTTGAGACGGCGCTCAAAAGTAAAAACACCACAGCCGCAAAGATGGCGTCAACATAAACAAGAAATTACATGATAAATATTCCCTTACCTTTGATGATCTACATCAGAAAGCACTCCAGGAATCCCAGGTCCACAATAAATGTTTGTTTTGTTCGAAAAAACCTTCTTTTGTTAGCGCGTTTGGTATACATATCCAAACGCTAATTCTGGTCAGCGGACAAAAACTTCACAAAGTGATATTACTGGTCGAAGAAACATTTCAAACTAAGTACAGAATCAATCATTAGGATGTTTTTAACATATAGCTTCAATAAAGTTCCAACCGGAGTATTCCTTCTCGTCTTCGTGAGCAATGGAACGCAAGTGACTACCATGAGGAAAAAGCGCGATCACTAAATGGCTGCTTGATGGACATCTGATATATTCTGCTCTCATTCACTCCCACAACAACATAGAAGCCTCATTATAATTTCTATTGATGGTTGACATCTAGTGGAACCCCTAGGCAGTGCAACATCATTCATATCTCAAGGGGATTTCATTGGGGACTCTGGTGAATACATACAAGCTCAGATTTCCGACTTCCTGTTTTGATTTCAACTCATGATTTTGCCTGCCAATATGAGTTCTGTTATACTCACAGACATCATTCAAACAGTTTTAGAAACGTCAGAATGTTTTCTATCCAATACTACTAATAATATGCAAATATTAGCAACTATGACTGAGGAGCAGGCCGTTTGAAATGGGCACCTTTCATCCAAGCTACTCAATACTGCCCCTGCAGCCATAAAAAGTTAAGTTCCTATTATTGATAAATTCTAAAACTTAGAACATCAAAGCAAAGATATCTTAAATCATTCCCCCCAAATTCGAGAATAAAGACTACTGACCTGGTCTCGCAGACTGGGAAAAGCAATGTCGGTTGGATCTAATCACCGTTCCTGTCAACCTGGGGTGTATACCGGCCTGTTATAGAGCCCCAATAACAGGGGACAGGGCTTTATTTAACGGGACCACGGCCCGCCTGTGCACGGTTCTCGGGTTGTTACCTTCAGATGACAGGGACAGATATTTAGATCCTGCTCGAAGGACCAATTATTAGAGGAAAAATAGTTCCTATGTGTTCATTAACCAATTCAATTAAAACACTCTGTCCGTTTATAAGAATTTGTAAGGTTCTTATTTACATAAAATAGACAGAGACCAGTCATCAACATGAACCAATAGTGTTTATTCTCGAGAGCTCTGCTCATAATACCATGTACATTGGTTTATATACCTCACATTTTGTCATAAATGTCCCTCCTCCTCTCAGATACAATGGCAATATAGTTCAAAAGCCTTCTCACATTGTCTGCCACCTGTTAAACAATATACTACAAGCCCAAGGTCTCTCCCCTCCCTGGGTGGGGACAGAATGTCCTGTAAGGAACACAGTATTCCAGCCGGTCTGACGAGAGCTCCATTCATTTCTAACAAGGAACAGAAAGTCCTTGTTCTAATTCTTCACTAAAACTACATACATTATATTCAGTGTTTTGATTATAATACGATTCATTCAAACAGTGACAGGGTAGTATTCTGTTTAGTTATAGTTCTACGTTAAATGGATACATCATTTAGTCATTATTCATATAAATCCCATAACACCTTCCAGAAGGACAACCATCTCTGCAGCACTCCACCAATCAAGTCTTTATGGTAGAGTGGCTAGATGGATGCCACTCCTCAGTAAAAGGCATATGACAGCCCACTTTGAGTTTGCCAAAAGGCACCTAAAGGACTCTCAGACCATGAGAAACAAGATTCTCTGGTCTGATGAAACCAAGATAGAACTCTTTGGCCTGAATGCCAAGCGTCACGTCTGGAGGGAACCTGGCACCATCCCCACGGTGAAGCATGGTGGTGGCAGCATCATGCTGTGGGGTTGTTTTCAGCGGAAGGAACTGGGAGACTAGTCAGGATTGAGGGAAAGATGAATAGAGCAAAGTACAGAGAGTTCCTTAATGAAACCCTGCTCCAGAGCAGTCAGGACCTCAGATTGGGGTGAAGGTACACCTTCCAACAGGACAACGACCCTAAGCATACAGCCAGGACAAAACAGGAGTCTCTGAATGTCCTTGAGTGGCCCGGACTTGAACCCAATCAAACATCTCTGGAGAGATCTAAAAATATCTGTGCAGCAACGCTCCCCATCCAACCTGAAAGAGCTTGAGAGGATCTGCAGAGAGGAATGGGAGAAACTCCCCAAATACAGGTGTGCCAAACTTGTAGCGTCATACCCAAGAAGACTCAAGGCTGTAATCGCTGCCAAAGGTGCTTCAACAAAGTACAGAGTAAAGGGTCTGAATACTAAATGTAAATAATCAGTTATTTCTTTGGTTTATAAAATTGCCAACATTTCTAAAAACCTGTTTATGCTTTGTCATTATGGGGTATTGTGATGTCATTATGGGGTATTGTGATGTCATTATGGGGTATTGTGTGTAGATTGACGAGGGTAAAAAACAAACAATTGAATCCATTTTAGAATAAGGCTGTACCTTAACAAAATGTGGAAAAAGTCAATGGGTCTGAATACTTTCCGAATGCCCTGTAAGCCCTTTCAGAATTTACATTTTTACAAGTATCGACTGATGGTGACTCAATTTTGTTGCTAGCAAATTGCGCAACCAGTTATCAAAACTCAACTCCGCTTCGATGTAAGCGAACGGAGTTCAGCATTCCTCTGCTAATGTTGTGATTGGTTGTAAAACTGACTGAATGTACTTGTTACTCTGTATTTAGTATGTTTACATTGCATGAACACTTTCCATGGCTGAGTTGTAACTGTTTGTGATGATATGAAAGTGGGTTTTATTGTTGCAGTGTATAACCCAGGAAGTTGTTCTAATGTTTACTGAACACATAAGGGACGGTCAAGGACTGAGAAAACCATGACCCTTATTTGCTTTTAACAGTGTTGTAATGTGAAACTTTAAAACAATAATTCAAAAATAAATGGCTGTTTTGTACTGCAGTTGGAATTGTATTTTCTTCTAGATGAAGATGAATCTCATTATAATACAGATGATCAGTGACACTCACTGTAGGTCACAGGCTGCAATCCACTTCCTCATCGGGCTGTCTCGATGCAAAACAAGTTCATTACACAGGGAAATGGGTGCGATTTCTGATATGCTCAGTCACACGACCAGCATGAGGGTACCTTGAGCTCAGTTATTGTACTGTCGTCAGGGTAACCCCAGATTCCTGTTCTGTTGCCAAGGTAACCCCAGGTTGCTTTGTGCTCTCCCCCTGGCATGCTGTTGTTCCCATATCCTACTTGGAGCGTCAGAGGGCTTGGGGAGGCCCTTTAGCAACTCTCTGAACAGACACACAGCGTTTGACAACACATGAGAACAGAGGTTACTTCAAACCATATTTTTTTCAGGGACTGCTCGTAGTTTAGATTGTCCTGAAACGGTAGAAACTGAAAATAATAACATATCTAAGATGGGAATGTATTGACAAGACAAGCATGAAGGAACACTGCATATGAAAAGCCTTTACTCTATGTGCAGTCTTGTCTTCCTCTGTTGTACCCTGTTGTAGAGGTGTGTTGTACCCTGTTGTAGAGGTGTGTTTTATCCTGTTGTAGAGGTGTGTTGTACCCTGTTGTAGAGGTCTGTTGTACCCTGTTGTAGAGGTGTGTTGTACCCTGTTGTAGAGGTGTGTGTGTTGTACCCTGTTGCAGAGGGGTGTCTGTGTGTTGTACCCTGTTGCAGAGGTGTGTGTTGTACCCTGTTGTAGAGGTGCGTGTGTGTGTTGTACCCTGTTGCAGAGGTGTGTGTGTGTGTTTTACCCTGTTGCAGAGGTGTGTGTTGTACCCTGTTGTAGAGGTGCGTATGTGTGTTGTACCCTGTTGCAGAGGTGTGTGTGTGTGTTGTACCCTGTTGCAGAGGTGTGTGTTGTACCCTGTTGCAGAGGTGTGTGTTGTACCCTGTTGCAGAGGTGTGTGTTGTACCCTGTTGCAGAGGGGTGTCTGTGTGTTGTACCCTGTTGCAGAGGTGTGTGTTGTACCCTGTTGTATAGGTGTGTTGTACCCTGTTGTATAGGTGTGTTGTACCCTGTTGCAGAGGTGTGTTGTACCCTGTTGCAGAGGTGTGTTGTACCCTGTTGCAGAGGTGTGTTGTACCCTGTTGTAGAGGTGTGTTGTACCCTGTTGTATAGGTGTGTTGTACCCTGTTGCAGAGGTGTGTTGTACCCTGTTGTAGAGGTGTGTTGTACCCTGTTGTAGAGGTGTGTGTGTGTGTAAATACAATGAGACTAAGCCAGAGTAGACCCAACAGAACATATATCGTTCCTATACCCAGACAAAGTGTCTGTCTCACGTGTCTCATCTCCTCTGTGAAAGTATTCATCTTCAAGGCAGAAGTGAGCTGTAAACTGACATGCTCTGGTCCTCACACTCCCTCTTTTCCTTCTGCCTCTTCCTTCCGGCCTCCCCCTGAGGGCTGCTCTCCCCCTGAGGGCTGCTCTCCCCCCGAGGGCTGCTCTCCCCCTGAGGGCTGCTCTCCCCCCGAGGGCTGCTCTCCCCCTGAGGACTGCTCTCTCCCTGAGGACTGCTCTCCCCCTGAGGGCTGCTCTCCCCTGAGGGCTGATCTCCCCCTGCCTCTCTCTCCTCCAGTTTCTGGGTTCAGTTGATTGTTGACCTGTGTCATTCTCCTGCAGTAGATCTCCTGTGCCTAGTTCTCCTCCTGTGCCTAGTTCTCCTCTATGCCTAGGGCCAAGAAAAATACCCTTTTCACGCCGCCGGAAATGCCACTTCTAGTCTAGGGAACTTCCGGCAACATGGCGCCGCATTTGTTTAACAGTATGAGTTCTTTAACGTAAATTTGGCTTTCAAAGGTTGAACAAACCGACCTCATATCAAAAACAGTGGCCACTATGTGATTTTACTTTCAGGATTTTCTGATCGACTGACGTACAACTGAATGATGTAACAAGAGGCGGTGACGAAAGTCGGATTGATGCTAGCTAGCTAGCTTTACTACTGCTGACGTTTGTTAATATATATATTTTTTAATCTAACGTGTAGCCTCAACAAATATAGTAAAGTGCACAAAACGACAACGTACAAGTACAAATCTAACCTTGTATGTGAAAGAAAGAAAATGTTGACGCAATTGTGTATCCCCAAACTTTGCGATGAATTAGCTAGCTATTAGAATAAAAATACTTTAGCTAGCTACACACCAAAAACTACAACAGAAGCAACCATTTTCTTCTTGCGAGCGCAGTGGCGCTACCAATGATTATTCACCGCCACCTGGTGGAGTGGAGTGGGATTGAGGAAGGGGGTCCAAAAATTGAAAAGTTCACATTTTGAAACACTTTTGGCAAACCTCAGTTTATCTGCCTGCTTACATTATTTTATATGGCTACTTAAATATGGTCCCCAATCAGAGACAACGATAAATAGCTGCCTCTGATTGGGAACCAATCTAGGCCACCATAGACATATAAACACCTAGACCTACAAAAAACCCTAGACATACAAAAACTACCCAAACCTCCCTCTTCACACCCTGACCTAACCAAAATAATAAAGAAAACAAAGATAACTAACTCATTTTCCTTCCCTGTGTTTTTTGGGAGGCGGAAACAGATTTCACCTCCCAAAATGGAATGTGTAGATCTAGTGGCATGCTGGAAAAGAATGCAAGATGCCATACCTGTGCAGAGCTCTTCTTGATCATGGTTCTGAGGGCTGGGCAGGGCTGTGTGAACAGCAGATCATGGTTCTGAGGGCTGGGCAGGGCTGTGTGAACAGCAGATCATGGTTCTGAGGGCAGGGCAGGGCTGTGTGAACAGCAGATCATGGTTCTGAGGGCAGGGCAGGGCTGGGTGAACAGCAGATCATGGTTCTGAGGGCAGGGCAGGGCTGTGTGACCAGTTGATCATGGTTCTGAGGGCAGGGCTGGGCAGGGCAGGGCTGTGTGAACAGCAGATCATGGTTCTGAGGGCAGGGCTGGGCTGTGTGACCAGTTGATCATGGATCTGAGGGCAGGGCTGGGCTGGGTGACCAGCAGATCATGGATCTGAGGGCAGGGCTGGGCTGTGTGAACAGCTGATCATGGTTCTGATGGCAGGGCTGGGCAGGGCTGTGTGACCAGCTGATCATGGATCTGAGGGCAGGGCTGGGCAGGGCAGGGCTGGGCTGGGTGACCAGCTGACAGTCAAACAGCAGCCTCTCTGACAGTCAAACAGCAGCCTCTCTGACAGTCAAACAGCTGCCTCTCTGACAGTCAAACAGCAGCCTCTGACAGTCAAACAGCAGCCTCTCTGACAGTCAAACAGCAGCCTCTGACAGTCAGACAGCAGCCTCTGACAGTCAGACAGCAGCCTCTGACAGTCAAACAGCTGCCTCTCTGACAGTCAAACAGCTGCCTCTCTGACAGTCAAACAGCAGCCTCTGACAGTCAGACAGCAGCCTCTGACAGTCAGACAGCAGCCTCTGACAGTCAAACAGCAGCCTCTCTGACAGTCAAACAGCTGCCTCTCTGACAGTCAAACAGCTGCCTCTCTGACAGTCAAACAGCAGCCTCTCTGACAGTCAAACAGCAGCCTCTGACAGTCAGACAGCAGCCTCTGACAGTCAGACAGCAGCCTCTGACAGTCAGACAGCAGCCTCTGACAGTCAAACAGCTGCCTCTCTGACAGTCAAACAGCAGCCTCTCTGACAGTCAAACAGCAGCCTCTGACAGTCAGACAGCAGCCTCTGACAGTCAGACAGCAGCCTCTGACAGTCAGACAGCAGCCTCTGACAGTCAAACAGCTGCCTCTCTGACAGTCAAACAGCAGCCTCTCTGACAGTCAAACAGCAGCCTCTGACAGTCAGACAGCTGCACACAGGCTATAAGATGGTTTCCAGTCACTGTGTAAACTAAAGAAGTGGAGGTGATGACAGGCCTGTTACACGTAGACACAATACAGCACAAAGCGTTTCTCTTATAGGATTCAAATACACACTGACACTTTATTAAAGATCTGAGAAACCTAAAGGGTTAAAGTTCCTGTCTGTGAGCTTGGCAATGAAAATAGACTGAAGTCAGCCTATCTGATTTCAGATCACACATCTGATGACATGTTTGCTGGTACAGTAGTCTAGCAGTCTGCTGTTACAGAAGTGATGCCATATCATGTGATCTTTACTCAGGACACAGTGAAACACCAGGGAGTACCAAGGCCCCTGCCCACCAACCCAACTCACAGCCTGAGTGTTAGTGTCACCAGTCTTTATCATCCATCTAATTATAACTCTCACAGTTCTCCAAGAATGGAAGTTTAGGTAGGTCTATCCGTGGGCCTAAAATTAGCCCCCCAGCAACACCCAGCCAGCCAGACCCCCTCTCTGGTCTGCTGTGTTAGAAAGTAACACACCCGTCTCAGCTCTCAGACCCCAGTCCCTGTGTGGATACAGCAACACATTCCTCTTGGCGTCTTCTCCTCTTCTTCCACGTGAGCGATGGACCATGAAGTTATTAAAGAGAGGAAGGTTTTACGACCAACGTCCTGAGTAACATTGTTGGCAGAGAGATCCCTGGTTGGTGACCCTGTAGGTGAGGTAAGTGGAAAGCATTGTTGGCAGAGAGATCCCTGGTTGGTGACCCTGTGGGTGAGGTAAGTGGAAAGCATTGTTGGCAGAGAGATCCCTGGTTGGTGACCCTGTAGGCAGTAAGTGGAAAGCATTGTTGGCAGAGAGATCCCTGGTTGGTGACCCTGTGGGTGAGGTAAGTGGAAAGCATTGTTGGCAGAGAGATCCCTGGTTGGTGACCCTGTGGGTGAGGTAAGTGGAAAGCATTGTTGGCAGAGAGATCCCTGGTTGGTGACCCTGTGGGTGAGGTAAGTGGAAAGCATTGTTGGCAGAGAGATCCCTGGTTGGTGACCCTGTGGGTGAGGTAAGTGGAAAGCATTGTTGACCACCATTTGCTGTGTGGCTCTGGGTCTTTGGATCATTTTAGCTCTAGAGGGAGTTAAATGGGGAATGGGATTGTGTCTGGGATGGATGTTTTTAACAGTCCCCAAATCTGTTGTCTTTTATCATATTTTCCATGATAGTTGTTTACGCAAATAGAGAAAAATATTCAGAAACATTTCATTTTCTCAATCAATCTCAACATTATGCCCTTTCTGAAAACTAGTGCAAACTCTTAAGATAAGACTTTCACAAATTTAACTTATATAGATATGACTATTTCAACAAGTGTTCATCCCACTTGGCTCCTAAAAAAACATTTGCCGATGTCTGAGACTAAATTAACTGAATTAGAAAAAAGGTTTATATGTAATACTGTGCATTGAGTTCTATGTGTTCTCTATCTATCCCTGTCTCTATCTATCCCTGTTTATTCTCTATTCATGTCTCTATCTATCCCTGTCTCTCTCTATTCCTGTTTATTCTCTATCCCTGTCTCTATCTATTCCTGTTTATTCTCTATCCCTGTCTCTATCTATTCCCTGTAACTATCTATTCCTGTTTATTCTCTATTCCTGTCTCTATCTATTCCCTGTCTATTATCCATTCCCTGTCTATTATCTATTCCCTGTCTATTATCTACTGCCTGTCTCTATCTATTCCTGTCTCTATCTATTCCCTGTCGATTATCTATTCCCTGTCTATTTTCTATTCCTTTCTCAATCTATTCCATGTCTCTATCTATTCCATGTCTCTATCTATTCCGTCTCTATCTATTCCCTGTCTATGATCTATTCCGTCTCTATATATTCCTGTCTCTATCTATTTCCTGTCTATTATCTATTTCCTGTCTCAATCTATTCCCGGTCTATTATCTTTGATCTATTCCTGTCCTGAAGCCCAGATGAGGGGCGGCAGGGTAGCCTAGAGTTTAGAGTGTTGGATTAGTAACCGGAAGGTTGCAAGTTCAAACCCCCAAGCTGACAAGGTACAAATCTCTCATTCTACCCCTGAACAAGGCAGTTAACCCACTGTTCCTAGGCCGTCATTGAAAATAAGAATTTGTTCTTAACTGACTTACCTAGTTAAATAAAGGTTAAAAAAAGAGAGCTGGTACAAACCCAGTCAGTTTAGCTATGTGTCTGTATTATCTGTGTCTAATGCTGGTGACAATATCAATTTTCCCTACGAGGATCTATAAAGTTTATTCATTCAATTATTTATATTCCCCTCCCCTCTCTCTTTCTTTTTGTCTCTCTCTCTACCATTCTCTCTCATTCTCTTTCTTTTTGTCTCTCTCTCTACCATTCTCTCTCATTCTCTTTCTTTTTGTCTCTCTCTCTACCATTCTCTCTCATTCTCTTTCTTTTTGTCTCTCTCTCTACCATTCTCTCTCATTCTCTTTCTTTTTGTCTCTCTCTCTACCATTCTCTCTCATTCTCTTTCTTTTTGTCTCTCTCTCTACCATTCTCTCTCATTCTCTTTCTTTTTGTCTCTCTCTCTACCATTCTCTCTCATTCTCTTTCTTTTTGTCTCTCTCTCTACCATTCTCTCTCATTCTCTTTCTTTTTGTCTCTCTCTCTACCATTCTCTCTCATTCTCTTTCTTTTTGTCTCTCTCTCTACCATTCTCTCTCATTCTCTTTCTTTTTGTCTCTCTCTCTACCATTCTCTCTCATTCTCTTTCTTTTTGTCTCTCTCTCTACCATTCTCTCTCATTCTCTTTCTTTTGTCTCTCTCTCTACCATTCTCTCTCATTCTCTTTCTTTTTGTCTCTCTCTCTACCATTCTCTCTCATTCTCTTTCTTTTTGTCTCTCTCTCTACCATTCTCTCTCATTCTCTTTCTTTTTGTCTCTCTCTCTACCATTCTCTCTCATTCTCTTTCTTTTTGTCTCTCTCGTTCTCTTTCTTTTTGTCTCTCTCTCTACCATTCTCTCTCATTCTCTTTCTTTTTGTCTCTCTCGTTCTCTTTCTTTTTGTCTCTCTCTCTCTCTTTCAACCGTTCTCTCTCGTTCTCTATCTTTTTGCCTCTCTCTCGCTCTCGCTCTCACTCTCTCTCTCGCTCTCTCTCTCTCTCTCTCTCTATCTCTCTCTCTCTCATCAGATGGATGAGTTGTAACTGTTATATCTATAGTAACAGTATGGTCCTAGACAGTATCAACACAGCCACCAACCCTCTCAAGATGAGTCTAATGGATGTCTCCAAGATCTTCTCTCTGCTTCAGCCCAAGGAAGAGGATGAGGAGGACAATGAGCATGGCCAGGTACAACCAATGAGCTTGCAGTGCTTTGTAACTTAGCAACCTATCACTGGGACAGCATCAGTAGACTTACACAACATCAGACCCACTGGGGTGACTTCCCAAGTCTACATGGGTGTGACCTAACTAGGGTCGTATTCATTTGGAGACTCCGTAGCAAAGAGTTTCAAAATTATGTCCAACAGAAAATGTCAAACAACATATCTTATTGATGGGGCGGCAGGTAGCCTAGTGGTTAGAGTGTTAGACTAGTAACCAAAAGGTTTCAAGATCGAATCCCTGAGTTGATAAAGTAACAATCTGTCATTCTTCCCATTAACAAGGCACTGTTCCTAGCCTGTCATTGAAGATAAGAATTTGTTCTTAACTGACATGCCTAGTTAAATAAAAAATATCTTATTGAACAAGTTCAGATAGCATCTCTCTGTTTTGTTTTGAGTGTAGTGAATACTACCCAGCAGTGCAACCCAATAACACTGTGTGTATGGTGAGTGGAGGTATAATACTGCTCTGTTCCCCAGGCTCTGAACCAGGCAGTGAGCAGTGATGACGTGGAGGTGTTAGCTGAGCTGTTGTCCCAGGAGAGCTACAGAAAGTCTATCAACAGCAGAAGCGGCTGGGGGATCCCTGTTACCCCCCTACGGACTGCCGCAGCGCACGGACACCTGAGGTGTCTGGAATTCCTGCTGGAGCACGGAGCGGAGGTGAGATATACAGATAGAAGACTTTGAGCTAGCTTCTCGTACCCAGACACCTGACATGGTTTATTATAGGGTTGATTCAAACAACGGTCCTTTACTCTATGTTACTGTAAACACACGTTGTGACAGCTGCTGACATGGTTTATTATAGGGTTGATTCAAACAACGGTCCTTTACTCTATGTTACTGTAAACGCCCATTGTGACAACTGCTGACATGGTTTATTATACAGTTGATTCAAACAACGGTCCTTTACTCTATGTTACTGTAAAAGCACGTTGTGACAACTGCTGACATGGTTTATTATACAGTTGATTCAAACAACGGTCCTTTACTCTATGTTACTGTAAACGCCCGTTGTGACAGCTGCTGACATGGTTAATTATACGGTTGATTCAAACAACGGTCCTTTACTCTATGTTACTGTAAACGCACGTTGTGACAGCTGCTGACATGGTTTATTATAGGGTTGATTCAAACAACGGTCCTTTACTCTATGTTACTGTAAACGCCCGTTGTGACAGCTGCTGACATGGTTAATTATACGGTTGATTCAAACAATGGTCCTTTACTCTATGTTACTGTAAACGCACGTTGTGACAGCTGCTGACATGGTTTATTATAGGGTTGATTCAAACAACGGTCCTTTACTCTATGTTACTGTAAACACACGTTGTGACAGCTGCTGACATGGTTTATTATAGGGTTGATTCAAACAACGGTCCTTTACTCTATGTTACTGTAAACGCCCATTGTGACAACTGCTGACATGGTTTATTATACAGTTGATTCAAACAACGGTCCTTTACTCTATGTTACTGTAAAAGCACGTTGTGACAACTGCTGACATGGTTTATTATAGGGTTGATTCAAACAACGGTCCTTTACTCTATGTTACTGTAAACGCCCGTTGTGACAGCTGCTGACATGGTTAATTATACGGTTGATTCAAACAACGGTCCTTTACTCTATGTTACTGTAAACGCACGTTGTGACAGCTGCTGACATGGTTTATTATAGGGTTGATTCAAACAACGGTCCTTTACTCTATGTTACTGTAAACACACGTTGTGACAGCTGCTGACATGGTTTATTATAGGGTTGATTCAAACAACGGTCCTTTACTCTATGTTACTGTAAACGCCCATTGTGACAACTGCTGACATGGTTTATTATACAGTTGATTCAAACAACGGTCCTTTACTCTATGTTACTGTAAAAGCACGTTGTGACAGCTGCTGACATGGTTTATTATAGGGTTGATTCAAACAACGGTCCTTTACTCTATGTTACTGTAAACGCCCGTTGTGACAGCTGCTGACATGGTCAATTATACGGTTGATTCAAACAACGGTCCTTTACTCTATGTTACTGTAAAAGCACGTTGTGACAGCTGCTGACATGGTTTATTATAGGGTTGATTCAAACAACGGTCCTTTACTCTATGTTACTGTAAACACCCGTTGTGACAGCTGCTGACATGGTTAATTATACGGTTGATTCAAACAACGGTCCTTTACTCTATGTTACTGTAAACGCACGTTGTGACAGCTGCTGACATGGTTAATTATACGGTTGATTCAAACAACGGTCCTTTACTCTATGTTACTGTAAACGCACGTTGTGACAGCTGCTGACATGGTTTATTATAGGGTTGATTCAAACAACGGTCCTTTACTCTATGTTACTGTAAACGCCCGTTGTGACAGCTGCTGACATGGTTTATTATAGGGTTGATTCAAACAACGGTCCTTTACTCTATGTTACTGTAAAAGCACGTTGTGACAGCTGCTGACATGGTTTATTATAGGGTTGATTCAAACAACGGTCCTTTACTCTATGTTACTGTAAAAGCAGGTTGTGACAGCTGCTGATGTAAAAAAGGGCTTTCTAAATAAATGTGATTTAACCTATTGATTCATTATTGTTTGGTGATTGATTGGTTTTGCAGGTGGACAGTCTAGATGTGAAGGCCCAGACCCCTCTGTTTACAGCAGTCAGTGGTAAAGTCCAGGACTGTGTTGTGGTCTTACTGAAGGCTGGAGCCGACCCCAACGGCAGCCCGTACAACAACTGTTCCCCGGTGCTGACCGCCGCCCGCGAGGGAGACGTGGAGGTCCTCAGGGAGCTGCTTCAGTTCGGAGCCGAGGTCGACGTCTGGCCCAAAGTCCCTGAGTGGGCCTCCAACGCCACAGCCTGCAGGGGACCCCTGTACATATCCGCTGTATATGGACACCTGGACTGTTTCAAGCTGCTGCTGCTCCACGGGGCTAATCCTGACTATAACTGTAAGTCAGAGAAGATGCTGGCCAGGATCAAGCAGCCCAAGACGGTGCTGGAGATGTGTCTGAGGTATGACTGTAAAGTGGAATACATACAGCTGCTCATAGACTTTGGGGCAGACGTGTATCTGCCTACGCTGATTATTGACAAGACCACCAAGCAGAACGAAGCGGTGGCTCTGCTGCTCAAGGAGAGAGGTGAGAACATCACACACACTTGTTAAACAGTTGTTACAGATTCGTTACATTTGTTACATATCTGACCTTCACATATTCAGTCTGTTCTGTATCTCTAATTGGTTGACGGTTGTTAATGATGAGAACACTGGAGACTTTCTCGATTTTCCCTGAATTAACTAGAACCTCCCCTGAATGAACTAGAACCTCCTCTGAATTAACTAGAACCTCCCCTGAATTAACTAGAACCTCCCCTGAATTAACTAGAACCTCCAGTGAATTGACTAGAACCTCCCCTGAATTAACTAGAACCTCCCCTGAATTAACTAGAACCTCCCCTGTGTTTTGTTTCCAGTTTGTCCCAATACTCTGATGTCACAGACACGGCTCGCGATTCGGAGACACCTCCCCGTGGTTAATACAATGACATCCATAGACTGCTTGGACATTCCCCAGATACTGAGGAACTACCTGAAACATCTCCCCTGACCTCTATCTCTTAACCTCTGAACTCTGTATGATGAAGATGATGTCACAAATGGATACCCTATATGGCTGTGTCTCAATATGGGAGTCCTCTGCTTCATCTCCACTGTTCTGAAAACACATTTTAGGTGAAATCAATATGGAGGAGGATTTCTGCTAAATGTAAACAAAAAGTGTGATAATTTCATACGGTCTTCTACTGTCTCTACTGAGTGAGTCATGGGCTGCAAAGTCCAGTTTGTTCTGTTTTTATTGGAAGTGTGAATAATAATTATGCCAAGTTTGCCTTTGAATAGTTGTAGAGGTTTAATTAGAAGAAACACATTCATTTCACTTAATCTCTGTGATTGAATTCAGCAAACCGTGCGTAAATGTAATCATTGGAAATTGGTTGAAGTCTACTGAAACCATGGTGAAGACACTGCCCTCTTCTGGACAGTTATATAAGTGCACAGAGCTTCAGGAGAAACATTTTGTAAGTGTAAAACCAGAAGTAACCACTAGGTGTCACACTACCACAGTAAATGTATTCTCTGTCTATGAAATCACTGCTCACCGTTTGGAAGTCATCTTTAGTCAAGCTAAAAAACAATGTAATTTGTGAATCTCTCTCACATTATGAGTGACCTTGCTGAAGACTGAAGTAAGTTCCCTGAGTTAATTCTGAGGCTTTAGCTCAATGACATAGTCTTGTGGATTGCGATAAGACCCAGGTTCAAACCCAATCATTCAATCCCAGGTTCAAACCCAGTCAGTGAAACCCAGGTTCAAACCCAGTCAGTCAAACCGAGGTTCAAACCCAATCAGTCAAACCGAGGTTCAAACCCAGTCAGTCAATCCCAGGTTTAAACCCAGTCAGTCAATCCCAGGTTCAAACCCAGTCAGTCAAACCCAGGTTCAAACCCAGTCAGTCAATCCCAGGTTTAAACCCAATCAGTCAAACCCAGGTTCAAACCCAGGTTCAAACCCAATCAGTCAAACCCAGGTTCTAACCCAGTCAGTCAAACCCAGGTTCAAACCCAGGTTCAAACCCAATCAGTCAAACCCAGGTTCTAACCCAGTCAGTCAAACCCAGGTTCAAACCCAGGTTCAAACCCAATCAGTCAAACCCAATCAGTCAAACCCAGGTTCTAACCCAGTCAGTCAAACCCAGGTTCTAACCCAGTCAGTCAAACCCAGGTTCTAACCCAGTCAGTCAAACCCAGGTTCTAACCTGGTAACAAATAAGCAACGGCACAACGCCTGTCCCCTACTTGACCCAGATAGTTTGTGTGTATGTATTGATATGTAGGCTACGTGGGCCTTTTCTAAATGTATGTAGTTCTGTTCTTGAGCTGTTCTTGTCTATTGATGTTCTGTATCATGTCATGTTTCATGTTTTGTGTTGGACCCCAGGAAGAGTAGCTGCTGCTTTTGCAACAGCTAATGGGGATTCTAATAAAATACCAAATAACCAAATAAAAAAACCTGGTTTAAACCCAGTCAGTCAAAGGAGCAGCCAACAAACAGGAAGAAGACATTGCCTTGTTTTAACAGAATAATTCATACACACACAGGATATGACATCACATTACAGGATCAGCATATCCTGTCTAACGTCCCCATTGACCTTACGACACAGTTCAGTATATAGAGGTTTTAATTTCAACAGAAGTACAGTTATATCAGAAGTGGTTCCGTTTTTACAGTGAAATACAACATAATAATTCCCAGTGCTCTTTGATTACATCAAAATATATAGACTTTTCAACGCTCCCCATTCACAGTTTCAGCATTTGAACAGGCATTACTTAGTTTCAGAGTTGGTTTTTCAATTTCCACAACCAAACAAAACAAACAATCTAAGGTCAGAGAGAAAATGTATGTTCCTGCTATTTGTACTGTACAAACATGGTGGTGACATTTCAGACTGTCAGATAAAATAGGAGTCATACCAGAGTCCACCCCCCCCCCCCCCCATTCTAGATGGCAATGTGAATGTACAGTGAACAGCCTAGTAGCTCCAACTAAACTTGTTACTTGTCTTGTTATCTGTTTCGGTGTCCATACATTAGTACCCTGACTGTTCTGAAACCAACTAGAGAAAAGCAACAAGGATTTGTAATGATGACTGTGTGTAGGTCCCAATGGCAACCTATTCCCTGTATAGTGTACTCCTTTTGATCAGGGCCTATAGGGACTATACTAGAGAATAGGATGCCATTTGGGACAAAACCAGTGCACAGTATGTATAATGTCTGCTACAGATTTCTCATATCATATCATTACATGGAATGAAACAGTGGAAGGTTGTAAAATATTGGCAAGCAGGTTGGTTGTTAAAAGAGAAAATGAAATCTTCAAAGAGTTAATCTCATGTGTCATGCAGAACTCTGGATGTCATAAAACACCATGATATGATGATAATGATCTACCTGGTACTGGGGATAAAACTGGGTCCCTGGTACTGGGGATAAAACTGGGTCTCTGGTACTGAGGATAGAACTGGGTCTCTGGTACTGAGGATAGAACTGGGTCTCCGGTACTGAGGATAGAACTGGGTCTCTGGTACTGAGACTAGAACTGGGTCTCTGGTACTGAGGCTAGAACTGGGTCTCTGGTACTGAAGATAGAACTGGGTCTCTGGTACTGAGGATAGAACTGGGTCTCTGGTACTGAGGATAGAACTGGGTCTCTGGTACTGAGACTAGAACTGGGTCTCTGGTACTGAGACTAGAACTGGGTCTCTGGTACTGAGGATAGAACTGGGTCCCTGGTACTGAGGCTAGAACTGGGTCTCTGGTATTGAGGATAGAACTGGGTCTCTGGTACTGAGGATAGAACTGGGTCTCTGGTACTGAGACTAGAACTGGGTCCCTGGTACTGAGGATAGAACTGGGTATCTGGTACTGGGGATAAAACTGGGTCTCTGGTACTGAGGATAGAACTGGGTCTCTGGTACTGAGGATATAACTGGGTCTCTGGTACTGAGGATAGAACTGGGTCCCTGGTACTGAGACTAGAACTGGGTCTCTGGTACTGAGGATATAACTGGGTCTCTGGTACTGAGGCTAGAACTGGGTCTCTGGTACTGAGACTAGAACTGGGTCTCTGGTACTGAGGATAGAACTGGGTCTCTGGTACTGAGGCTAGAACTGGGTCCCTGGTACTGAAGATAGAACTAGGTCTCTGGTACTGGGGATATAACTGGGTCTCCGGTACTGAGAATAGAACTGGGTCTCTGGTACTGAGGATAAGAACTGGGTCTCTGGTACTGAGACTAGAACTGGGTCTCTGTTACTGAGACTAGAACTGGGTCTCTGGTACTGAGACTAGAACTGGGTCTCTGGTACTGAGGATAGAACTGGGTCTCTGTTACTGAGGATAGAACTGGGTCTCTGGTACTGAGGCTGGACCTGGATCTCAAATGGCACCCTATTACCTTTATAGTGCCCTACTTTTGAACAGGACCCATGGAGCACTGGTCAAAGTAGTGCACTATATAGGGAATAGGGTGCCATTTGAGATGCAAACCTAAAACTTAAACAACACTGTTGGCTGTCTCCAACGCAAAATACCAATATTGTAATATCATATATGGTCTGTTGTTTATACAGTATGCACATGTAGCTAGCTGCTAGTCACAGGTATTATGACTGTTCTGTCTGTTTCCTCACCATTTTATGTCAGTTAGCTTCTCAAAACTGTGCACGTTGAATTGGAAAATATAAATACATGTAAATAAACCAAATGCTGACTAACTATACAGTCTTCTCCCACCATGATGTCGTTCTGTCAAACCTTCTACGTCTTTCAATAACACACGCAGGACATCAATAGAACAACTGATTCAAATCTAAATTAAATGATTTCATCTAAATGTTATCTTAGAGTTTGTCAGACAATAACAGTGAAATGTCCCTCACATTCAACAGATCCACATCCCCAGTGCAATGGTGTGGTACTACAATAACAGCCTGGAAAACACATTGGATATATATCTCTGTTTCCCTGTGATATTCACAGTGATATTCAAAGTGATATTCAGTGATATTCAAAGTGATATTCACTGATATTCACAGTGATATTCACAGTGATATTCAGTGATATTCAGTGATATTCAGTGATATTCAAAGTGATATTCAGTGATATTCAGTGATATTCAGTGATATTCACAGTGATATTCAGTGATATTCCCAGTGATATTCACAGTGATATTCACAGTGATATTCAAAGTGATATTCAGTGATATTCAGTGATATTCAGTGATATTCAGTGATATTCACAGTGATATTCAGTGATATTCACAGTGATATTCACAGTGATATTCACAGTGATATTCAAAGTGATATTCAGTGATATTCAGTGATATTCAATGGTATTCAGTGATATTCAGTGATATTTAGAGTGATATTCACAGTGATATTTAGAGTGATGTTCACAGTGATATTTAGAGTGCTATTCACAGTGATATTTAGAGTGATATTCACAGTGATATTCAGAACAATATTCAGAACAATATTCAGTTTGGCTCCCAGGCTACCGCCCGTCATGTTTCTGTCTTGCCGGTGTCTCTAACACTGGGAATCCCCACTCACAGGCAAAGAGGCTGCATCCCCAATGGTATCCTAATCCCTATATAGTGCGCTACTTTTGACCAGAGCCCTATAGGGAATTGGGTGCCATTTGGGATGGGCCCAGAGAGATGAGAAGTCACACACTGAAGGAGGAAAGAGAATACATGCCTGATTCATCACTGCTGCATGAGACTAGTGGGACGCTGGAAGACACTGTTAGGACATCTCTGTTAGGGCATCTCTGTTAGATAGCATCTCTGTTAGATAGCAACTCTGTTAGATAGCATCTCTGTTAGATAGCATCTCTGTTAGCTAGCATCTCTGTTAGATAGCATCTCTGTTAGCTAGCATCTCTGTTAGATAGCATCTCTGTTAGCTAGCATCTCTGTTAGCTAGCATCTCTGTTAGATAGCATCTCTGTTAGCTAGCATCTCTGTTAGATAGCATCTCTGTTAGATAGCATCTATGTTAGGGCATCTCTGTTAGATAGCATCTCTGTTAGATAGCATCTCTGTTAGGGCATCTATGTTAGGGCATCTCTGTTAGATAGCATCTCTGTTAGATAGCATCTCTGTTAGAGCATCTCTGTTAGAGCATCTCTGTTAGATAGCATCTCTGTTAGATAGCATCTCTGTTAGCTAGCATCTCTGTTAGATAGCATCTCTGTTAGATAGCATCTATGTTAGGGCATCTCTGTTAGATAGCATCTCTGTTAGATAGCATCTCTGTTATATAGCATCTCTGTTAGGGCATCTATGTTAGGGCATCTCTGTTAGATAGCATCTCTGTTAGATAGCATCTCTGTTAGAGCATCTCTGTTAGATAGCATCTCTGTTAGGGCATCACTGTTAGATAGCATTTCTGTTAGATAGCATCTCCGTTAGATAGCATCTCTGTTATATAGCAATTTTGTCATGGCACCCTATTCCCTACTTTTGAACAGAGCTCTATGGGGACTGGTCAAAAGTAGTGTACTCTATAGGGTATATGGTGCCATTTGGGATGCATCCTTAGAAAGCATCGTTGTTAGGGCACAGTTAGATGTCTGTCATTGTTTCTGCTTCTACAGTGGAAACTGGCTCGGGGCTATGTGAAGATATCTTACCCAACATTTACTAGTACGATGGATTCTTGGCTTTTCCAAGTACTGTATCATCGTCTATGTAACATATGGTAAATCTACTACTGTGCATTAGGGCTCTGGTGGGGCGGGACTGGGGGAGGGGAGGGATATTTTCTGTTGGACATGAGGTTATCGACTAGCCATGTTGCCAGATCTGTTCTGTTTCAGCTAACCCCTCTGTTTTATAATAGCAGACGGAGTACAAACCAACCTGGCAACCTGGCTAGTAAAGTAGTAAAACCTACTGCAGGGGGTGACCAACCTAACTCCTGGAGAGATTTAGCCTCCTGCAGGCTTCTGTTCCAGCCCTGCTCTAACACACCTGATTCAAGATAATCAAGGTCTTGGGGACCAGCTGGTTAGTAGTCTGGTGTGTAGGAGCAGGGTTGGAATAAAATCCTGCAGCAGGGTATCTCTCCAGGAGGAGGGTATCTCTCCAGGAAGAGGGAATCTCTCCAGGAGGAGGGTATCTCTCCAGGAGGAGGGTATCTCTCCAGGAGGAGGGTATCTCTCCAGGAGGAGGGTTGGACACCACTGATCTAAAGCAATTATTCTAGGAGCACTTTCTAGAGATACCAGAAATCACATCATCCATTTATTCACTTTTTTTTACTGAAATAAAAACATAAATTACACACCATTTTTCAATAATTAATTCATATAGGGCCTATAAGGCAAACAAAATGACATAAAACTATAATATAACTCGAATAATTGTTTTATATCACATTGTCGTGAGTATTAGAGATACAACGATATATCACATTGCACAAGTTGGCACTTTCTTTTGAAAAATAATTAATATGAGAGATTTTATGCACTTAAAATTCTAACTTTAAAAGAACAAAACATAGTCCTATAAACGTAGACATCTAGTGGTTGTTTCTCTCTAGTGTACAACATTCTCCCCTTGAAAAGACTTCAGAACTTGAACTGAAAGCTGACAGCAGTTTGATGGCCTCCATGTTAGTGCAGTATTCTTAGTTAAAACAAGGGAATGGTTGGCTGTGCTTTTCTTAACATATGGAGACTAAACAAAGCTATAAAAAACACATTTGGTTCATTGTGAATGTTAATTACTTTACAGCTGAACCAAATGAAAGACATGTTGAATCTGTCATATAATGTTGTGATTTTTGTCATTTTAGTCAAGGAATCAAATGACAGGTGTTGGTCCAATCAGACAGACAGACATTCTAACTGTCTACCTGCTCAGTACTCAGACAGACAGGTGAGACAGACAGACATTCTACCCATCTACAGCTCAGTACTCAGACAGACAGGTGAGACAGACAGACATTCTACCTGTCTACCTGCTCAGTACTCAGACAGACAGGTGAGACAGACAGACATTATACCTGCTCAGTACTCAGACAGACAGACATTCTACCTGCTCAGTACTCAGACAGACAGGCATTCTACCTGTCTACCTGCTCAGTACTCAGACAGACAGGTGAGACAGACAGACATTCTACCTGCTCAGTACTCAGACAGACAGGTGAGACAGACATACATTCTACCTGCTCAGTACTCAGACAGACAGACATTCTACCTGTCTACCTGCTCAGTACTCAGACAGACAGACATTCTACCTGTCTACCTGCTCAGTAATCAGACAGACAGGTGAGACAGACAGACATTCTACCTGCTCAGTACTCAGACATACAGACATTCTACCTGTCTACCTGCTCAGTACTCAGACAGACAGGTGAGACAGACAGACATTCTACCTGCTCAGTACTCAGACAGACATACATTCTACCTGCTCAGTACTCAGACAGACAGACATTCTACCTGCTCAGTACTCAGACAGACAGGCATTCTACCTGCTCAGTACTCAGACAGACAGACATTCTACCTGCTCAGTACTCAGACAGACAGGCATTCTTCCTGCTCAGTACTCAGACAGACATTCTACCTGCTCAGTACTCAGTGTTGCTTCATCTGTTCTGTCTGTTTTAACTGGTTCAAAGGAAACCCTTTGTGACCCAACACTCAGCCTGTGTGATCGGACGCTATGATTTTACCCTGTCAACAGTGTTTGGTGCGTAGTAGAAAATGTAAATGTTGTATTGATGTTACGGCTATTGATTTCTTCCCTGACCTGCCGTAACATCATGGATAATGGCAGACATCCAACTAGATGAGCCTCACTAAACAAAAATATAGTCAAAATGAAGAGAGGGAACAGAGAGAGAGGGAGGGAACAGAGAGAGAGCGAGGGAACAGAGAGAGAGAGGGAACAGAGAGAGAGGGAGGGAACAGAGAGAGAGCGAGGGAACAGAGAGAGAGGGAACAGAGAGAGAGGGAGGGAACAGAGAGAGAGGGAGGGAACAGAGAGAGAGGGAGGGAACAGAGAGATAGGGAGGGAACAGAGAGAGAGAGAGGGAACAGAGAGAGAGGGAGGGAACAGAGAGAGGGGGAGGGAACAGAGAGAGAGGGAGGGAACAGAGAGAGGGGGAGGGAACAGAGAGAGGGGGAGGGAACAGAGAGAGGGGGAGGGAACAGAGAGAGAGGGAGGGAACAGAGAGAGGGGGAGGGAACAGAGAGAGACGGGGAGGGAACAGAGAGAGGGGGAGGGAACAGAGAGAGGGGGAGGGAACAGAGAGAGAGGGAGGGAACAGAGAGAGAGCGAGGGAACAGAGAGAGAGAGGGAACAGAGAGAGAGGGAGGGAACAGAGAGAGAGAGAGGGAACAGAGAGAGAGAGGGAACAGAGAGAGGGGGAGGGAACAGAGAGAGAGAGAGGGAACAGAGAGAGGGGGAGGGAACAGAGAGAGGGGGAGGGAACAGAGAGAGAGGGAGGGAACAGAGAGAGATGGAACAGAGAGAGGGGGAGGGAACAAAGAGAGAGCGAGGGAACAGAGAGAGGGGGAGGGAACAGAGAGAGAGGTAGGGAACAGAGAGAGGGGGAGGGAACAGAGAGAGGGGGCGGGAACAGAGAGAGGGGGAGGGAACAGAGAGGGGAGGAGGGAACAGAGAGAGAGAGCGAGGGAACAGAGAGAGGGGGAGGGAACAGCGAGAGATGGCACAGAGAGAGAGGTAGGGAACAGAGAGAGAGGGAGGGAACAGCGAGAGAAAGGGGGAGGGAACAGAGAGAAATGGCACAGAGAGAGAGGTAGGGAACAGAGAGAGAGGTAGGGAACAGAGAGAGAGGGAGGGAACAGAGCGAGAGGGAGGGAACAGCGATAGAGGTAGGGAACAGAGAGAGGGGGAGGGAACAGAGAGGGGGGGGGAGGGAATAGAGAGAGAGGTAGGGAACAGAGAGGGAGGGAGGGAACAGAGAGAGAGAGAAGGCAGAGAGAGGGAGGGAACAGAGAGAGAGGGAGGGAACAGAGAGAGGGGGAGGGAACAGAGAGAGAGGGAGGGAACAGATGGAGAGGGAGGGAACAGAGAGAGGGGGAGGGAACATAGAGAGGGGGAGGGAACAGAGAGAGGGGGAGGGAACAGAGAGAGAGGTAGGGAACAGAGAGAGAGGGAGGGAACAGAGAGAGAGGGAGGGAACAGAGAGAGAGCGAGGGAACAGAGAGAGAGAGGGAACAGAGAGAGAGGGAACAGAGAGAGAGGGAACAGAGAGAGAGGGAGGGAACAGAGAGAGAGGGAGGGAACAGAGAGAGGGAGGGAACAGAGAGAGAGGGAGGGAACAGAGAGAGAGAGAAGGCAGAGAGAGGGATGGAACAGAGAGAGAGGGAGGGAACAGAGAGAGATGGCACAGAGAGAGAGGTAGGGAACAGAGAGAGAGGGAGGGAACAGAGAGAGGGGGAGGGAACAGAGAGAGAGGGAGGGAACAGAGAGAGGGGGAGGGAACAGAGAGAGAGGGAGGGAACAGAGAGAGACGGCACAGAGAGAGAGGTAGGGAACAGAGAGAGGGGTAGGGAACAGAGAGAGAGGGAGGGAACAGAGAGAGAGAGGAGGGAACAGAGAGAGAGAGAGAGGTAGGGAACAGAGAGAGAGGTAGTGAACAGAGAGAGAGGTAGGGAACAGAGAGAGAAAGAGGCAGAGAGGGGGAGGGAACAGAGAGAGAGGTAGGGAACAGAGAGAGGTAGAGAACAGAGAGAGAGGTAGGGAACAGAGAGAGAGGTAGGGAACAGAGAGAGAGGTAGGGAACAGAGAGAGAAAGAGGCAGAGAGGGGGAGGGAACAGAGAGAGAGGTAGGGAACAGAGAGGTAGAGAACAGAGAGAGAGGTAGGGGACAGAGAGAGAGGTAGGGAACAGAGAGAGAGGTAGGAAACAGAGAGAGAGAGAAGGCAGAGAGAGGGAGGGAACAGAGAGAGAGGTAGGGAACAGAGAGAGAGGTAGGGAACAGAGAGAGGGGGGGAACAGAGAGAGAGAGAGAAGCAGAGAGCAAAGAGAGATATAGACAGGGATAGAGGGGAGGGAGGGAGAGAGAGAGAGAAAATGAGAGAGAGATAAAGGGTAAAGAGAAGAGAGAGAGACTATTTGCACATCATTACAACACTGTATATAGACATAATATGACATATGAACTGTCTCTATTCCTTTTGCGAGTGTATCGTTTACTGTTAATTTTGTACTGTTTATTTTAGAAAGATAGACAGAGGGGATAGAGAAAAGAGAGAGACAGAGACAGAGAGACAGAGAGAGAGAGAGATGGTCTGACCAGTCTTTGATGGGACAGGTGATGCTGACAACAGAACTTCTGAGAAACATCAGAACCAGCCAACAGCTCTCCTGTCAGTCAAAGTGGCACCCTACCCCACAATGTAGGAAATAGGATGCCACCTCAGCCTCATTATTACAGTGCACCTCAGGCCACAATCACAACAACATAATCCTCACAGACACACACATCAACACAACACCTGTCATCTACACAATCATACTGTACTGTAGGTAGGTGGACTCACTAGTTCTGGTAAAGAAACATTAAATATGCTTACTTCAAATATGGAAAAACGCCAGAGCCTGAAAAGAACAAAATAAAAGCTATCTCCATGAATCCAGGACATTCAGATGGCGATGGTGGGGTTGAGGGATGTAGTAGTAGATTCCTGTACAGTTCAGTATGGAACAGGAGTGTCTACTGGAGTAGAGAAGCATTGGAACTCAGAACTAAGAACAGTTAGAATGAAGTGAAGAAGTTAGAATCCATAGTTTTCCAGTCTCCTGGGTGACAACTCACAATGAAACATCATTGGTCCTTCCTTTAGTGGTTCTTTTTTTCCTCGTCAATTCTTCTTCACAGGACGATGATGTAACCTTCCAAACACTTTGAGTGTTTCTCAGAAAATAATAGATGGTCCTTGGAAAGAGTCTGTTTCTCTATTTCTCAAACGTTGTTAATCTAGTAGAATTGTCGTGCCAGAAAAGAGACTGGCGTCGTTTTGATTGACTGAATTCAAAAACCTCTGCTTGTGCCAAGTCCTCTGTTAGGTCATACTGTCCCAGGGGTAGGGGGTCCTGGGGAGGGGGGTAGGAGGGGGCACGCATCTGTTCACACCTGGAAGGCAGGTGCAGAGTAGGGGGCAGGAAGGGAGAACAGAGTAGGGGGCAGGAAAGGAGAACAGAGTAGGGGTCAGGAAGGAGAACAGAGTAGGGGCCAGGAAGGAGAACATAGTAGGGGTCAGGAAGGAGAACAGAGTAGGGGTCAGGAAGGAGAACAGAGTAGGGGTCAGGAAAGGAGAACAGAGTAGGGGTCAGGAAGGAGAACAGAGTAGGGGGCAGGAAGGAGAACAGAGTAGGGGGCAGGAAGGAGAACAGAGTAGGGGGCAGGAAAGGAGAACAGAGTAGGGGGCAGGAAAGGAGAACAGAGTAGGGGCCAGGAAAGGAGAAAAGAGTAGGGGGCAGGAAAGGAGAACAGAGTAGGGGGCAGGAAAGGAGAACAGAGTAGGGGTCAGGAAGGAGAACAGAGTAGGGGTCAGGAAGGAGAACATAGTAGGGGTCAGGACGGAGAACAGAGTAGGGGTCAGGAAGGAGAACAGAGTAGGGGTCAGGAAGGAGAACAGAGTAGGGGTCAGGAAGGAGAACAGAGTAGGGGTCAGGAAAGGAGAACAGAGTAGGGGTCAGGAAGGAGAACAGAGTAGGGGGCAGGAAGGAGAACAGAGTAGGGGGCAGGAAGGAGAACAGAGTAGGGGGCAGGAAGGAGAACAGAGTAGGGGTCAGGAAAGGAGAACAGAGTAGGGGTCAGGAAGGAGAACAGAGTAGGGGCCAGGAAGGAGAAGCAGAGTAGGGGCCAGGAAGGAGAACAGAGTAGGGGGCAGGAAGGAGAACAGAGTTGGGGCCAGGAAGGAGAAGCAGAGTAGGGGTCAGGAAGGAGAACAGAGTAGGGGAAGAGGTAGAGAGCAGAGTAGGGGAAGAGGTAGAGAGCAGAGTAGGGGAAGAGGTAGAGAACAGAGTAGGGGAAGAGGTAGAGAACAGAGTAGGGGAAGAGGTAGAGAGCAGAGTAGGGGAAGAGGTAGAGAGCAGAGTAGGGGAAGAGGTAGAGAGCAGAGTAGGGGAAGAGGTAGAGAGCAGAGTAGGGGAAGAGGTAGAGAACAGAGTAGGGGAAGAGGTAGAGAACAGAGTAGGGGAAGAGGTAGAGAGCAGAGTAGGGGAAGAGGTAGAGAACAGATTAGGGGAAGAGGTAGAGAGCAAAAGTCAAGGGGTGGAGAAGTGGATTACCAGAGAAACATGGTCAGTATCGGATCAGAAACAGAACATTGTACACAACATCTAGTCATGCTTTCACAACAAACAGGCAACTACAACTATGTACTACGGTGTTCATCACGGTGTTATTGTTGTAGCATATAATATTAGACAGGTATGATATGATCATATGATGATGCTGGAGGATGGAAAATACACATCTCTGCTCTAGTAATGACACAAGGGAAACCTAGAGATGCTATTCAAACAATCCCTGAATCAGGCAAACACGAGGACCCGGAAAAATAACATTCTTCCAGCACAAATATGAAATCCGGAGTTTCCAACGGCGATGGAGAGACAAGTGTTTTTCCGGCTTTGCTGATTACATGTTTGATTGAATAGCACCCAGAGACTAAGGAAAGTAAGCGGGATCAAAATAGATTGAAAAGAACAGAAAGCTGTTGGACTACAATCTAGGAGCATCACAACAACTATTCCACAGCCAATATCAAACCGTGAATAATCAAGATTTGATGATGGAAAATTGAAAAGTTGCCATGGCATCATCTTGAAAAACACAGTGTTGTTGTGTTGTTAACTGATTAGAGACACTGTTTCTCTATGGAGAGCCTTGAGAGTCAAATAGAACATACTAGATCAACATGCTCTAATGCCATTGGTAATCATAGTAGTTCTGATTTCTTAGCAGTTGCCATGGCATCTTGTTGCATTATCTCTACAGTAAACAAAACTCTAATGAATGATATACCTTTATCATTTTCAAACCATGTCCATAAAACAAGACCCTCTTTCTGAAGATGATATCTAACAATGAATCTGAAAATTCAAGAGCAGTACTTCACCTTGTGCCAACCACGTAACACACACATTTACTGTCAAACACAGATGTAACACACACACACACACAGAACAGTACAGTACTGTGACACACCAAACCAAACACAGAACAACACAGTTCTGACCCACCCAGGGCTCTATTGTAACTAGCCTAACCCGGTGGTATATCTTAGCGCTGGTAGTAGTGCTATAGGTCCTGGGTTGTGTCGGAAATATCTTTGCTATTTTTACAGTCCAAACTATGAGGAAAATAGCTGGCGGTGGTGTGAAAGGGCTGGTGTTGACAAATAAACACGGTGCAGGTGTGTCTAACCTCGACTTATTTACCTCGACTAACCTGTACCACCGCACAGTGACTCGGTACCGGTACCCCCAGTATATAGTCTCATTACTAACCTGTACCACCGCACATTGACTCGGTACCGGGACCCCCAGTATATAGTCTCATTACTAACCTGTACCACCGCACATTGACTCGGTACCGGTACCCCCAGTATAAAGTCTCATTACTAACCTGTACCAACGCACATTGACTCGGTACCGGTACCCCCAGTATATAGTCTCATTACTAACCTGTACCACCGCACATTGACTCGGTACCGGTACCCCCAGTATATAGTCTCATTACTAACCTGTACCCTCAGTATATAGTCTCATTACTAACCTGTACCCCCAGTATATAGTCTCATCACTAACCTGTACCCCCAGTATATAGTGTCATTACTAACCCGTACCCAAAGTATATAGTCTCATTACCAACCTGTACCCCCAGTGTATAGTCTCATTACTAACCTGTACCCCCAGTATATAGTCTCATTACTAACTGGTACCCTCAGTATATAGTCTCATTACTAACCTGTACCTCCAGTATATAGTCTCATTACTAACCTGTACCCTCAGTATATAGTCTCATTACTAACCTGTACCCCCAGTATATAGTCTCATTACTAACCTGTATATAGTCTCATTACTAACCTGTACCCCCAGTATATTGTCTCATTACTAACCTGTACCCCCAGTATATAGTCTCATTACTAACCTGTACGCCCAGTATATAATCTCATTACTAACCTGTACCCAAAGTATATAGTCTCATTACTAAACTGTACCCCCAGTATATAGTCTCATTACTAACCTGTACCCCCAGTATAGTCTCATTACTAACTGGTACCCTCAGTATATAGTCTCATTACAAACATGTACCCCCAGTATATAGTCTCATTACTAACCTGTACCCTCAGTATATAGTCCCATTACTAACCTGCACCCCCAGTATATAGTCTCATTACTAACCTGTATATAGTCTCATTACTAACCTGTACCCCCAGTATATAGTCTCATTACTAACCTGTATATAGTCTCATTACTAACCTGTACCCCCCAGTATATAGTCTCATTACTAACCTGTATATAGTCTCATTACTAACCTGTACCCTCAGTATATAGTCTCATTACTAACCTGTACCCAAAGTATATAGTCTCACTACTAACCTGTACCCCCAGTATATAGTCTCATTACTAACCTGTACCCCCAGTATATAGTCTCATTACTAACCTGCACCCCCAGTATATAGTCTCATTACTAACCTGTACCCCCAGTATATAGTCTCATTACCAACCTGTATATAGTCTCATTACTAACCTGTACCCCCAGTATATAGTCTCATTACTAACCTGTATATAGTCTCATTACTAACCTGTGCCCCCAGTATATAGTCTCATTACTAACCTGTACCCCCAGTGTATAGTCTCATTACTAACCTGTACGCCCAGTATATAATCTCATTACTAACCTGTACCCAAAGTATATAGTCTCATTACTAACCTGTACCCCCAGTATATAGTCTCATTACTAACCTGTACCCTCAGTATATAGTCTCATTACTAACCTGTACCCCCAGTATATAGTCTCATTACTAACCTGTATATAGTCTCATTACTAACCTGTACCCCCAGTATATTGTCTCATTACTAACCTGTACCCCCAGTATATAGTCTCATTACTAACCTGTACGCCCAGTATATAATCTCATTACTAACCTGTACCCAAAGTATATAGTCTCATTACTAAACTGTACCCCCAGTATATAGTCTCATTACTAACCTGTACCCCCAGTATATAGTCTCATTACTAACTGGTACCCTCAGTATATAGTCTCATTACAAACATGTACCCCCAGTATATAGTCTCATTACTAACCTGTACCCTCAGTATATAGTCCCATTACTAACCTGCACCCCAGTATATAGTCTCATTACTAACCTGTATATAGTCTCATTACTAACCTGTACCCCCAGTATATAGTCTCATTACTAACCTGTATATAGTCTCATTACTAACCTGTACCCCCAGTATATAGTCTCATTACTAACCTGTATATAGTCTCATTACTAACCTGTACCCTCAGTATATAGTCTCATTACTAACCTGTACCCAAAGTATATAGTCTCACTACTAACCTGTACCCCCAGTATATAGTCTCATTACTAACCTGTACCCCCAGTATATAGTCTCATTACTAACCTGCACCCCCAGTATATAGTCTCATTACTAACCTGTACCCCCAGTATATAGTCTCATTACCAACCTGTATATAGTCTCATTACTAACCTGTACCCCCAGTATATAGTCTCATTACTAACCTGTATATAGTCTCATTACTAACCTGTGCCCCCAGTATATAGTCTCATTACTAACCTGCACCCCCAGTATATAGTCTCATTACTAACCTGTACGCCCAGTATATAATCTCATTACTAACCTGTACCCAAAGTATATAGTCTCATTACTAACCTGTACCCCCAGTATATAGTCTCATTACTAACCTGTACCCCCAGTATATAGTCTCATTACTAACTGGTACCCTCAGTATATAGTCTCATTACTAACCTGTACCCTCAGTATATAGTCTCATTACTAATCTGTACCCCCAGTATATAGTCTCATTACTAACCTGTACCCCCAGTATATAGTCTCATTACTAACCTGTACCCCCAGTATAGAGTCTCATTACTATCCTGTACCCAAAGTATATAGTCTCATTACTAACCTGTACCCCCAGTATATAGTCTCATTACTAACCTGTACCCTCAGTATATAGTCTCATTACTTACCTGTACCCAAAGTATATAGTCTCATTACTAACCTGTACCCCCAGTATATAGTATCATTACTAACCTGTACCCCCAGTATATAGTCTCATTACTAACCTGTACCCCCAGTATATAGTCTCATTAATAACCTGTATATAGTCTCATTACTAACCTGTACCCTCAGTATATAGTCTCATTACTAACCTGTACCCTCAGTATATAGTCTCATTACTAACCTGTACCCCCAGTATATAGTCTCATTACTAACCTGTACCCCCAGTATATAGTCTCATTAATAACCTGCACCCCAAGTATATAGTCTCATTACTAACTGGTACCCTCAGTATATAGTCTCATTACTAATCTGTACCCTCAGTATATAGTCTCATTACTAACGTGTACCCAAAGTATATAGTCTCATTACTAACCCGTACCCCCAGTATATAGTCTCATTACTAACATGTACCCAAAGTATATAGTCTCATTACTAACCTGTACCCCCAGTATATAGTCTCATTACTAACCTGTATATAGTCTCATAATTAACCTGTACCCTCAGTATATAGTCTCATTACGAACCTGTACCCTCAGTATATAGTCTCATTACTAACCTGTACACTCAGTATATAGTCTCATTACTAACCTGTACCCTCAGTATATAGTCTCATTACTAACCTGTACCCCCAGTATATAGTCTCATTACTAACCTGTACCCCCAGTATATAGTCTCATTACTAACTGGTACCCTCAGTATATAGTCTCATTACTAACCTGTACCCTCAGTATATAGTCTCATTACTAACCTGTACCCCCAGTATATAGTCGCATTACTAACCTGTACCCCCAGTATATAGTCTCATTACTAACCTGTACCCCCAGTATAGAGTCTCATTACTATCCTGTACTCAAAGTATATAGTCTCATTACTAACCTGTACCCCCAGTATATAGTCTCATTACTAACCTGTACCCTCAGTATATAGTCTCATTACTAACCTGTACCCTCAGTATATAGTCTCATTACTAACCTGTACCCCCAGTATATAGTCTCATTACTAACCTGTATATAGTCTCATTACTAACCTGTACCCCCAGTATATAGTCTCATTACTAACTGGTACCCCCAGTATATAGTCTCATTACTAACCCGTACCCTCAGTATATAGTCTCATTACTAACCTGTACCCCCAGTATATATTCTCATTACTAACCTGTACCCTCAGTATATAGTCTCATTACTAACCTGTACCCCAGTATATAGTCTCATTACTAACCTGTACCCTCAGTATATAGTCTCATTACTAACCTGTACCCTCAGTATATAGTCTCATTACTAACCTGTACACTCAGTATATAGTCTCATTACTAACCTGTACCCTCAGTATATAGTCTCATTACTATCCTGTACCCCCAGTATATAGTCTCATTAATAACCTGTATATAGTCTCATTACTAACCTGTACCCTCAGTATATAGTCTCATTAATAACCTGTACCCTCAGTATATAGTCTCATTACTAACCTGTACCCCCAGTATATAGTCTCATTACTAACCTGTACCCCCAGTATATAGTCTCATTAATAACCTGTACCCCGAGTATATAGTCTCATTACTAACTGGTACCCTCAGTATATAGTCTCATTACTAATCTGTACCCCCAGTATATAGTCTCATTACCAACCTGTATATAGTCTCATTACTAACCTGTACCCCCAGTATATAGTCTCATTACTAACCTGTATATAGTCTCATTACTAACCTGTGCCCCCAGTATATAGTCTCATTACTAACCTGTACCCCCAGTATATAGTCTCATTACTAACCTGTACGCCCAGTATATAATCTCATTACTAACCTGAACCCAAAGTATATAGTCTCATTACTAACCTGTACCCCCAGTATATAGTCTCATTACTGACCTGTACCCCCAGTATATAGTCTCATTACTAACTGGTACCCTCAGTATATAGTCTCATTACTAACCTGTACCCTCAGTATATAGTCTCATTACTAACCTGTACCCCCAGTATATAGTCTCATTACTAACCTGTACCCCCAGTATATCGTCTCATTACTAACCTGTACCCCCAGTATAGAGTCTCATTACTATCCTGTACCCAAAGTATATAGTCTCACTACTAACCTGTACCCCCAGTATATAGTCTCATTACTAACCTGTACCCTCAGTATATAGTCTCATTACTAACCTGTACCCAAAGTATATAGTCTCATTACTAACCTGTACCCCCAGTATATAGTATCATTACTAACCTGTACCCCCAGTATATAGTCTCATTACTAACCTGTACCCCCAGTATAGAGTCTCATTACTATCCTGTACCCAAAGTATATAGTCTCATTACTAACCCGTACCCCCAGTATATAGTCTCATTACTAACCTGTACACAAAGTATATAGTCTCATTACTAACCTGTACCCCCAGTATATAGTCTCATTACTAACCTGTATATAGTCTCATTATTAACCTGTACCCTCAGTATATAGTCTCATTACTAACCTGTAACCTCAGTATATAGTCTCATTACTAACCTGTACACTCAGTATATAGTCTCATTACTAACCTGTACCCTCAGTATATAGTCTCATTACTAACCTGTACCCCCAGTATATAGTCTCATTAACAACCTGTACCCCCAGTATATAGTCTCATTACTAACTGGTACCCTCAGTATATAGTCTCATTACTAACCTGTACCCTCAGTATATAGTCTCATTATTAACCTGTACCCCCAGTATATAGTCTCATTACTAACCTGT
This sequence comes from Oncorhynchus kisutch, assembly GCF_002021735.2. NCBI lineage: Eukaryota > Metazoa > Chordata > Actinopteri > Salmoniformes > Salmonidae > Oncorhynchus > Oncorhynchus kisutch. Next base: position 13,019,504 of record NC_034188.2, on the reverse strand, counting down.
ACCCCCAGTATATAGTCTCATTACTAACCTGTACCCCCAGTATAGAGTCTCATTACTATCCTGTACCCAAAGTATATAGTCTCATTACTAACCTGTACCCCCAGTATATAGTCTCATTACTAACCTGTACCCTCAGTATATAGTCTCATTACTAACCTGTACCCTCAGTATATAGTCTCATTACTAACCTGTACCCCCAGTATATAGTCTCATTACTAACCTGTATATAGTCTCATTACTAACCTGTACCCCCAGTATATAGTCTCATTACTAACTGGTACCCCCAGTATATAGTCTCATTACTAACCCGTACCCTCAGTATATAGTCTCATTACTAACCTGTACCCCCAGTATATATTCTCATTACTAACCTGTACCCTCAGTATATAGTCTCATTACTAACCTGTACCCCAGTATATAGTCTCATTACTAACCTGTACCCTCAGTATATAGTCTCATTACTAACCTGTACCCTCAGTATATAGTCTCATTACTAACCTGTACACTCAGTATATAGTCTCATTACTAACCTGTACCCTCAGTATATAGTCTCATTACTATCCTGTACCCCCAGTATATAGTCTCATTAATAACCTGTATATAGTCTCATTACTAACCTGTACCCTCAGTATATAGTCTCATTAATAACCTGTACCCTCAGTATATAGTCTCATTACTAACCTGTACCCCCAGTATATAGTCTCATTACTAACCTGTACCCCCAGTATATAGTCTCATTAATAACCTGTACCCCGAGTATATAGTCTCATTACTAACTGGTACCCTCAGTATATAGTCTCATTACTAATCTGTACCCCCAGTATATAGTCTCATTACCAACCTGTATATAGTCTCATTACTAACCTGTACCCCCAGTATATAGTCTCATTACTAACCTGTATATAGTCTCATTACTAACCTGTGCCCCCAGTATATAGTCTCATTACTAACCTGTACCCCCAGTATATAGTCTCATTACTAACCTGTACGCCCAGTATATAATCTCATTACTAACCTGTACCCAAAGTATATAGTCTCATTACTAACCTGTACCCCCAGTATATAGTCTCATTACTAACCTGTACCCTCAGTATATAGTCTCATTACTAACCTGTACCCCCAGTATATAGTCTCATTACTAACCTGTGCCCCCAGTATATAGTCTCATTACTAACCTGTACCCCCAGTATAGAGTCTCATTACTATCCTGTACCCAAAGTATATAGTCTCATTACTAACCTGTACCCCCAGTATATAGTCTCATTACTAACCTGTACCCTCAGTATATAGTCTCATTACTAACCTGTACCCAAAGTATATAGTCTCATTACTAACCTGTACCCCAGTATATAGTATCATTACTAACCTGTACCCCCAGTATATAGTCTCATTACTAACCTGTACCCCCAGTATAGAGTCTCATTACTATCCTGTACCCAAAGTATATAGTCTCATTACTAACCTGTACCCCCAGTATATAGTCTCATTACTAACCTGTACCCTCAGTATATAGTCTCATTACTAACCTGTACCCAAAGTATATAGTCTCATTACTAACCTGTACCCCCAGCATATAGTATCATTACTAACCTGTACCCCCAGTATATAGTCTCATTACTAACCTGTACCCCCAGTATATAGTCTCATTAATAACCTGCATATAGTCTCATTACTAACCTGTACCCTCAGTATATAGTCTCATTACTAACCTGTATATAGTCTCATTATTAACCTGTACCCTCAGTATATAGTCTCATTACTAACCTGTACCCTCAGTATATAGTCTCATTACTAACCTGTACACTCAGTATATAGTCTCATTACTAACCTGTACCTCAGTATATAGTCTCATTACTAACCTGTACCCCCAGTATATAGTCTCATTACTAACCTGTATATAGTCTCATTACTAACCTGTACCCCCAGTATATAGTCTCATTACTAACTGGTACCCCCAGTATATAGTCTCATTACTAACCTGTACCCTCAGAATATAGTCTCATTACTAACCAGTACCCCCAGTATATATTCTCATTACTAACCTGTACCCTCAGTATATAGTCTCATTACTAACCTGTACCCTCAGTATATAGTCTCATTACCAACCTGTACCCCCAGTATATAGTCTCATTACTATCCTGTACCCCCAGTATATAGTCTCATTAATAACCTGTATATAGTCTCATTACTAACCTGTACCCTCAGTATATAGTCTCATTACTAACCTGTACCCTCAGTATATAGTCTCATTACTAACCTGTACCCCCAGTATATAGTCTCATTACTAACCTGTACCCTCAGTATATAGTCTCATTACTAACCTGTACCCTCAGTATATAGTCTCATTACTAACCTGTACCCCCAGTATATAGTCTCATTACTAACCTGTATATAGTCTCATTACTAACCTGTACCCCCAGTATATAGTCTCATTACTAACTGGTACCCCCAGTATATAGTCTCATTACTAACCTGTACCCTCAGTATATAGTCTCATTACTAACCTGTACCCCCAGTATATATTCTCATTACTAACCTGTACCCTCAGTATATAGTCTCATTACTAACCTGTACCCCCAGTATATAGTCTCATTACTAACCTGTACCCTCAGTATATAGTCTCATTACTAACCTGTACCCCCAGTATATAGTCTCATTACTAACCTGTACCCTCAGTATATAGTCTCATTAGTAACCTGTACCCCCCAGTATATAGTCTCATTACTATCCTGTACCCCCAGTATATAGTCTCATTAATAACCTCTATATAGTCTCATTACTAACCTGTACCCTCAGTATATAGTCTCATTACTAACCTGTACCCTCAGTATATAGTCTCATTACTAACCTGTACCCCCAGTATATAGTCTCATTACTAACCTGTACCCCCAGTATAGAGTCTCATTAATAACCTGTACCCCGAGTATATAGTCTCATTACTAACCTGTACACAAAGTATATAGTCTCATTACTAACCCGTACCCCCAGTATATAGTCTCATTACTAACCTTTACCCAAAGTATATAGTCTCATTACTAACCTGTACCCCCAGTATATAGTCTCATTACTAACCTGTATATAGTCTCATTATTAACCTGTACCCTCAGTATATAGTCTCATTACTAACCTGTACCCTCAGTATATAGTCTCATTACTAACCTGTACACTCAGTATATAGTCTCATTACTAACCTGTACCCTCAGTATATAGTCTCATTACTAACCTGTACCCTCAGTATATAGTCTCATTACTAACCTGTACCCCCAGTATATAGTCTCATTACTAACCTGTATATAGTCTCATTACTAACCTGTACCCCCAGTATATAGTCTCATTACAAACTGGTACCCCCCAGTATATAGTCTCATTACTAACCTGTACCCCTAGTATATAGTCTCATTACTAACCTGTACCCTCAGTATATAGTCTCATTACTAACCTGTACCCCCAGTATATAGTCTCATTACTAACCTGTACCCTCAGTATATAGTCTCATTAGTAACCTGTACCCCCCAGTATATAGTCTCATTACTAACCTGTACCCTCAGTATATAGTCTCATTACTAACCTGTACCCCCAGTATATAGTCTCATTACTAACCTGTACCCCCAGTATATAGTCTCATTACTAACTGGTACCCTCAGTATATAGTCTAATTACTAACCTGTACCCAAAGTATATAGTCTCATTACTAACCTGTACCCCCAGTATATAGTCTCATTACTAACCTGTACCCCCAGTATATAGTCTCATTACTAACCTGTACCCCCAGTATATAGTCTCATTACTAATCTGTACCCCCAGTATATAGTCTCATTACTAACTGGTACCCTCAGTATATAGTCTCATTACTAATCTGTACCCTCAGTATATAGTCTCATTACTAACCTGTACCCAAAGTATATAGTCTCATTACTAACCCGTACCCCCAGTATATAGTCTCATTACTAACCTGTACCCAAAGTATATAGTCTCATTACTAACCTGTACCCTCAGTATATAGTCTCATTACTAACCTGTACCCCCAGTATATAGTCTCATTACTAACTGGTACCCCCAGTATATAGTCTCATTACTAACCTGTATCCTCAGTATATAGTCTCATTACTAATCTGTACCCTCAGTATATAGTCTCATTAATAACCTGTACCCTCAGTATATAGTCTCATTAGTAACCTGTACCCCCCAGTATATAGTCTCATTACTATCCTGTACCCCCAGTATATAGTCTCATTAATAACCTCTATATAGTCTCATTACTAACCTGTACCCTCAGTATATAGTCTCATTACTAACCTGTACCCTCAGTATATAGTCTCATTACTAACCTGTACCCCCAGTATATAGTCTCATTACTAACCTGTACCCCCAGTATATAGTCTCATTACTAACCTGTACCCCCAGTATATAGTCTCATTACTAACCTGTACCCAAAGTATATAGTCCCATTACTAACCTGTACCCCCAGTATATATTCTCATTACTAACCTGTACCCTCAGTATATAGTCTCATTACTAACCTGTACCCCCAGTATATAGTCTCATTACTAACCTGTACCCCCAGTATATAGTCTCATTACTAACCTGCACCCCCAGTATATAGTCTCATTACTAACCTGTACCCCCAAAAAAGACACAGCTCAAATATTGCCACCCCTCCCACCTCAGCGCAAGTCAGCTGATGGTAGACAGGTAAAATGTGGAACCTGGCATTAGGGCTGGAAAAATGCCATTGACGAAATTGCAAACTACTTTTGACACTTGCGCCTCCTTAGCAACAGTTAAACATAGAGCACCTACACTGAGGAATGTGTCATCAGAAACAACATTCACAGAGAGACTACTCACATCTGTTATGATGGGTCTAACGGTACCAAACACACATCACATCAACAATGGCAAACAACACATCTGTTATGATGGGTCTAAACGGTACCAAACACACATCACATCAACAATGGCAAACAACACATCTGTTATGATGGGTCTAACGGTACCAAACACACATCACATCAACAATGGCAAACAACACATCTGTTATGATGGGTCTAACGGTACAAAACACACATCACATCAACAATGGCAAACAACACATCTGTTATGATGGGTCTAAACGGTACCAAACACACATCACATCAACAATGGCAAACAACACCCATCCAACTGGCGTTCTGTACACCTTCTGCATTTTCACTTCAAGATAAGATTATATTCACCATGAAGCATAAAACCCCTCTGTCTTTTCATTGGTGTTTAGCAGTCGTTTGATTGACAAGGCTCTTCTGGGAGATAATGTGTGACTAGATTTGACGCTCTTGGAATGGTTGTAAATCGATTTTTGTAAACAGAAAGAGAAGATCAGGTCAGACATGGTGAGAGGCGTAGGTGAAAGAGTGATGTGTGGTGTGTATGTACGGAGTGTGTGTATGTACGGAGTGTGTGTGGGTGTGTGACAGACCAAGGTAAACGTGTATGTGTAAGGCTCGGTAAGTAAACAGCGATGAGAAGACAGACTGTCAGAGAGAAGAGAGAGAAGAGAGCGAGAGAGAAAGAAAGGTAAATCACCTGGTGTCTTCGTGTTGTCTCACCTTTCTGTTTAGATACCTTCCTCACAGTCAGTGCTGCCTGACGCTTCTGGTACTCTGAGATCTCAAACCCTGAAACACACAAGCTCTATGGTAACCTTGAAATAATCCAGAGAGTACACCATGACGGCAAGCATATCGGGCAGCACAGAAATAGAATAGAACATAATTGTTCATTATAAAATGAACATTTAACATCACCACAAGTAGGTACAAAATGTGTGACTGATAACCATCAAACGGTGTGTGTGTGAGTGAATATAAGTGTGTGTGTGTGTGTGAGTGTGTGAGTGTGTGTGTGTGTGTGTGTGTGTGTGTGTGTGTGTGTGTGTGTGTGTGTGTGTGTGTGTGTGTGTGTGTGTGTGTGAGTGAGTGAGTGAGTGAGTGAGTGAGTGAGTGAGTGAGTGAGTGAGTGAGTGAGTGAGTGAGTGAGTGAGTGAGTGAGTGAGTGAGGGAGGGAGTGTCTGTAAGTGTGTAAGAATGTGTGTGTGAGTAAGTGAGTGTCTGTAAGTGTGTACGAATGTGTGTGTGTGAGTGAGTGAGTGAGTGAGTGAGTGTCTGTAAGTGTGTACGAATGTGTGTGTGTGAGTGAGTGAGTGTCTGTAAGTGTGTAAGAATGTGTGTGTGAGTGAGTGTGTGTCTGTAAGTGTGTAAGAATGTGTGTGTGTGTGTGTGTGTGTGTGAGTGAGTGTGTGTCTGTAAGTGTGTAAGAATGTGTGTGTGTGTGTCTGTAAGTGTGTAAGAATGTGTGTGTGTGTGTGAGTGAGTGAGTGTCTGTAAGTGTGTAACAATGTGTGTGTGTGAGTGTGTGTGTGTCTGTAAGTGTGTAAGAATGTGTAAGAATGTGTGTGTGTGTGTGTCTGTAAGTGTGTAAGAATGTGTAAGAATGTGTGTGTGTGTGTGTGTGAGTGAGTGAGTGTCTGTAAGTGTGTAAGAATGTGTGTGTGTGTGTGAGTGTGTGTGTGTCTGTAAGTGTGTAATAATGTGTAAGAATGTATGTGTGTGTGTGTGTGTCTGTACGTGTGTAAGAATGTGTGTGTGTGAGTGTGTGTGTGTGTGTCTGTAAGTGTGTAAGAATGTGTAAGACTGTGTGTGTGTGAGTGTGTGTGTTTGTCTGTAAGTGTGTAAGAATGTGTGTGTGAGTGTGTGTGTGTCTGTAAGTGTGTAACTGTGTGTAAGAATGTGTAAGAATGTGTGTGTGTGTCTGTAAGTGTGTAAGAATGTGTGTGTGTGTGAGTGTGTGTGTGTCTGTAAGTGTGTAATAATGTGTAAGAATGTGTGTGTGTGTCTAACCGATTTTCTCATCCTCCTGCACCATCTTTCTCTCCTCGTGGAAAGCCCGGAGCCATCGCATCTTCTCCTCCTGTTTCTTGGACAGGAAGATGTGGAGCTCCTCGCTGTCTTTGTTGTGCAATTTGAACGCGTTCTTCACGCTCACGTTGAAGTCGTCATCACGTCCGTCGATGGCGTCCCGCACGTCATAGCGGTCCATGTCGATACGGCCCTTATAGTACAGGATGTCCCTACGAATCAGATCCTAGAGGAGAGAGAGGTTGTTAGGCCCTTATAGTACAGGATGTCCCTACGAATCAGGTCCTAGAGAGAGAGGTTTTGTTAGGCCCTTATAGTACAGGATGTCCATATGAATCAGATCCTAGAGAGAGAGGTGTTGTTAGGCCCTTATAGTATAGGATGTCCCTACGAATCAGATCCTAGAGGAGAGAGAGGTTGTTAGGCCCTTATAGTACAGGATGTCCCTACGAATCAGGTCCTAGAGAGAGAGGTGTTGTTAGGCCCTTATAGTACAGGATGTCCCTACGAATCAGATCCTAGAGAGAGAGGTGTTGTTAGGCCCTTATAGTACAGGATGTCCCTACGAATCAGATCCTAGAGGAGAGAGAGGGAGAAAGAGAGAGAGCGAGAGGGAGGGAGAGGGAGAGGGAGAGAGGGAGAGAGAGAGCGAGAGGGAGGGAGAGGGAGAGGGAGCAGGAGAGGGAGAGGGAGAGGGAGAGCGAGAGCGAGAGCGAGAGCGAGAGCGAGAGCGAGAGCGAGAGCGAGAGCGAGAGTGAGAGCGAGAGCGAGAGGGAGGGAGAAAGTGTTAGTTAGGCCGTTATAGTACAGGATGTCCCTATGAATCAGATCCTAAAGGTGACAGAGAGAGAGGTGGTGTCACACCGTGTGTGTAGCGTGTGTGTAGCGTGTGTGTAGCGTGTGTGTAACGTGTGTAGCATGTGTGTAGCGTGTGTGTAGCGTGTGTGTGTAACGTGTGTGTAGCGTGTGTGTTGGGTCTTTGAGAGGTTTTAGCCTGCAGGCGTTTCCCCATATTATTCTCTTATGCAACACTCTCCATCTGTCACACAAACACGCAACAACAATTTTCCCTCCCTCCCTCCCTCCCTCCCTCCCTCCCTCCCTCCCTCCCTCCCTCCCTCTCTCTCTCTCTCTCTCTCTTTTCTCTGTCCTCAACAGCAAACCTGTCTCCTCTCAAAACTAAAGCCCTGGTTTAAAGAGCTAGCTCACAAACCTCAAGCTACATAAATCATTAAGCAACAGAGATATGTACAGCTGTAAACTATAGACTTCTTATACCAGTGGGCATTCAACACAATGACACAGAGATGGGAACAATACTGCACTTATTAAAGCATTAAGACTACAGGTATCATCCTAAAATATCTTCAACATTATATAAAGATCATGTCTGGTAGTCCAGCCTGTTTAGGACAGACAGAGAGGTAGTCTGGTAGTCCAGCCTGTTTAGGACAGACAGAGAGTTAGTCTGGTAGTCCAGCCTGTTTAGGACAGACAGAGAGGTAGTCTGGTAGTCCAGCCTGTTTAGGACAGACAGAGAGTTAGTCTGGTAGTCCAGCCAGTTTAGGACAGACAGAGCGGTAGTCTGGTAGTCCAGCCTGTTTAGGACAGACAGAGAGGTAGTCTGGTAGTCCAGCCTGTTTAGGACAGACAGAGAGGTAGTCTGGTAGTCCAGCCTGTTTAGGACAGACAGAGAGGTAGTCTGGTAGCCCAGCCTGTTTAGGACAGACAGAGAGGTAGTCTGGTAGTCCAGCCTGTTTAGGACAGACAGAGAGGTAGTCTGGTAGTCCAGCCTGTTTAGAACAGACAGAGAGTTAGTCTGGTAGCCCAGCCTGTTTAGGACAGACAGAGAGTTAGTCTGGTAGTCCAGCCTGTTTAGGACAGACAGCGAGGTAGTCTGGTAGCCCAGCCTGTTAAGGACAGACAGAGAGTTTTATTTGTCACATACACATGGTTAGCAGATGTTAATGCGAGTGTAGCGAAATGCTTGTGCTTCTAGTTCCGACAATGCAGTAATAACCAACAAGTAATCTAACTAACAATTCCAAAACTACTGTCTTATACACACAAGTGTAAGGGGATAAAGAATATGTACATAAGGATATATGAATGAGTGATGGTACAGAGCAGCATAGGCAAGATACAGTAGATGGTATCGAGTACAGTGTATACATATGAGATGAGTATGTAAACGAAGTGGCATAGTTAAAGTGGCTAGTGATACATGTATTACATAAGGATGCAGTCGATGATATAGAGTACAGTATATACGTATGCATATGAGATGAATAATGTAGGGTAAGTAACATTATATAAGGTAGCATTGTTTAAAGTGGCTAGTGATATATTTACATCATTTCCCATCAATTCCCATTATTAAAGTGGCTGGAGTTGAGTCAGTGTCAGTGTCAGTGTGTTGGCAGCAGCCACTCAATGTTAGTGGTGGCTGTTTAACAGTCTGATGGCCTTGAGATAGAAGCTGTTTTTCAGTCTCTCGGTCCCAGCTTTGATGCACCTGTACTGACCTCGCCTTCTGGATGATAGCGGGGTGAACAGGCAGTGGCTCGGGTGGTTGATGTCCTTGATGATCTTTATGGCCTTCCTGTAACATCGGGTGGTGTAGGTGTCCTGGAGGGCAGGTAGTTTGCCCCCGGTGATGCGTTGTGCAGACCACACTACCCTCTGGAGAGCCTTACGGTTGTGGGCGGAGCAGTTGCCGTACCAGGCGGTGATACAGCCCGCCAGGATGCTCTCGCTTGTGCATCTGTAGAAGTTTGTGAGTGCTTTTGGTGACAAGCCAAATTTCTTCAGCCTCCTGAGGTTGAAGAGGCGCTGCTGCGCCTTCTTCACGATGCTGTCTGTGTGAGTGGACCAATTCAGTTTGTCTGTGATGTGTATGCCGAGGAACTTAAAACTTGCTACCCTCTCCACTACTGTTCCATCGATGTGGATAGGGGGGTGTTCCCTCTGCTGTTTCCTGAAGTCCACAATCATCTCCTTAGTTTTGTTGACGTTGAGTGTGAGGTTATTTTCCTGACACCACACTCCGATAGGGCCCTCACCTCCTCCCTGTAGGCCGTCTCGTCGTTGTTGGTAATCAAGCCTACCACTGTTGTGTCGTTCGCAAACTTGATGATTGAGTTGGAGGCGTGCGTGGCCACGCAGTCGTGGGTGAACAGGGAGTACAGGAGAGGGCTCAGAACGCACCCTTGTGGGGCCCCAGTGTTGAGGATCAGCGGGGTGGAGATGTTGTTGCCTACCCTCACCACCTGGGGGCGGCCCGTCAGGAAGTCCAGTACCCAGTTGCACAGGGCGGGGTCGAGACCCAGGGTCTCGAGCTTGATGACGAGCTTGGAGGGTACTATGGTGTTGAATGCCGAGCTGTAGTCGATGAACAGCATTCTCACATAGGTATTCCTCTTGTCCAGATGGGTTAGGGCAGTGTGCAGTGTGGTTGAGATTGCATCGTCTGTGGACCTATTTGGGCGGTAAGCAAATTGGAGTGGGTCTAGGGTGTCAGGTAGGGTGGAGGTGATATGGTCCTTGACTAGTCTCTCAAAGCACTTCATGATGACGGAAGTGAGTGCTACGGGGCGGTAGTCGTTTAGCTCAGTTACCTTAGCTTTCTTGGGAACAGGAACAATGGTGGCCCTTTTGAAGCATGTGGGAACAGTAGACTGGTATAGGGATTGATTGAATATGTCCGTAAACACACCGGCCAGCTGGTCTGCGCATGCTCTGAGGGCGCGGCTGGGGATGCCGTCTGGGCCTGCAGCCTTGCGAGGGTTAACACGTTTAAATGTCTTACTCACCTCGGCTGCAGTGAAGGAGAGTCCGCATGTTTTCGTTGCAGGCCGTGTCAGTGGCACTGTATTGTCCTCAAAGCGGGCAAAAAAGTCATCCTGGTCCGTGACTGGGCTGGATTTCTTCTTGTAGTCCGTGATTGACTGTAGACCCTGCCACATGCCTCTTGTGTCTGAGCCGTTGAATTGAGATTCTACTTTGTCTCTGTACTGACGCTTAGCTTGTTTGATAGCCTTGCGGAGGGAATAGCTGCACTGTTTGTATTCGGTCATGTTACCAGTCACCTTGCCCTGATTAAAAGCAGTAGTTCGCGCTTTCAGTTTCACGCGAATGCTGCCATCAATCCACGGTTTCTGGTTAGGGAATGTTTTAATCGTTGCTATGGGAACGACATCTTCAACGCACGTTCTAATGAACTCGCACACCGAATCAGCGTATTCGTCAATATTGTTATCTGACGCAATACGAAACATATCCCAGTCCACGTGATGGAAGCAGTCTTGGAGTGTGGAGTCAGCTTGGTCGGACCAGCGTTGGACAGACCTCAGCGAGGGAGCCTCTTGTTTTAGTTTCTGTCTGTAGGCAAGGATCAACAAAATGGAGTCGTGGTCAGCTTTTCCGAAAGGAGGGCGGGGCAGGGCCTTATATGCGTCGCGGAAGTTAGAGTAACAATGATCCAAGGTTTTTCCACCCCTGGTTGCGCAATCGATATGCTGATAAAATTTAGGGAGTCTTGTTTTCAGATTAGCCTTGTTAAAATCCCCAGCTACAATGAATGCAGCCAAATGGATTCCAGTTTGCAAAGAGTCAAATAAAGTTCGTTCAGAGCCATCAATGTGTCTGCTTGGGGGGGGATATATACGGCTGTGATTATAATCGAAGAGAATTCTCTTGGTAGATAATGCGGTCTACATTTGATTGTGAGGAATTCTAAATCAGGTGAACAGAAGGATTTGAGTTCCTGTATGTTTCTTTCATCACACCATGTCTAGTTAGCCATAAGGCATACGCCCCCGCCCCTCTTCTTACCAGAAAGATGTTTGTTTCTGTCGGCGTGATGCGTGGAGAAACCCGCTGGCTGCACCGCCTCCGATAGCGTCTCTCCAGTGAGCCATGTTTCCGTGAAGCAAAGAACGTTACAGTCTCTGATGTCCCTCTGGAATGCTACCCTTGCTCGGATTTCATCAACCTTGTTGTCAAGAGACTGGACATTGGCGAGAAGAATGCTAGGGAGTGGTGCACGATGTGCCCGTCTCCGGAGTCTGACCAGAAGACCGCCTCGTTTCCCTCTTTTTCTGAGTTGTTTTTTTGGGTCGCTGCATGGGATCCATTCCGTTGTCCTGTGTGAGAGGCAGAACACAGGATCCGCGTCGCGAAAAACATATTCTTGGTCGTACTGATGGTGAGTTGACGCTGATCTTATATTCAGTAGTTCTGGGCTGTGTACTGGGCTCTGTACTGGGCTGTGTACTGGGCTGTGTATTGGGCTGTATACTGGACTGTGTACGGGGCTGTGTACTGGGCTGTGTACTGGAGTCTGTATTGGGCTGTGTACTGGGCTGTGTACTGGGCTGTGTACTGGAGTCTGTACTGGGCTGTGTACTGGGCTGTGTACTGGGCTGTGTCTGGGCGACGTACTGGGCTCTGTCTAGGCTGTGTACTGGGCTGTGTACTGGGCTCTGTCTGGGCTGTGTACTGGGCTCTGTCTGGGCTGTGTACTGGGCTCTGTCTGGGCTGTGTACTGGGCTCTGTCTGGGCTGTGTACTGGGCTCTGTACTGGGCTGTGTACTGGGCTGTGTACTGGGCTCTGTCTGGGCTGTGAACTGGGCTCTGTCTGGGCTGTGTGCTGGACAGTGGGACTGAACAACTCTTAATGATGATATGGATAAGAGAGGAAAGACCAATACACCACATGACTAAAAGTATGTGGACACCTGCTCGTCAAACATCTCATTAATATCTCCATATTAATGAGATGTTTGACGAGCAGGTGTCCACTTTTGCTCCATTCTTCTGGGAAGGCTTTCCACTAGATGTTGGAATAGTGCTGCTACAACAGCCCCCACTCTTCTGGGAAGGCTTTCCACTAAATGTTGGAACATTGCTACGGGGACTTGCTGCCACTCAGCCACAAGAGCATTAGTGAGGTTGGGCACTGATGTTGGGCGATTAGGCCTGGATTAGGTCGGCTTTCCAATTCAACCCAAGGGTGTTTTATGGGTTTGAGGTCAGGGCTCTGTGCAGACCAGTCAAGTTCTTCCACACCGATCTCGACAAACTATTTCTGTATGGACATCACTTTGTGCACGGGGGCATTGTCATGCTGAAACAGGAAAGGGCCTGCCCCAAACTGTTGCCACAAGGTTGGAAGCACAGAATCTTCTAGAATGTCCTTGTATTCTGTAGCATTAAGATTTCACTTCACTGGAACTAACGGGCCTAGTCCGAACCATGAAAAACATCCCAAGAACATTTGTCCTCCTCCACCAAAATGTACAGTTGGCACTAAGTATTCAGGCAGGTAGCGTTTTCCTGGCATCTGCCAAACCCAGATTCGTCAGTCAAACTGACAGATGGTGAAGCGTAATTTATAACTCCAGAGAATGTGTTTCCACTGCTCCAGAGTCCAATGGCGGCGAGCTTTACACCACTCCAGCCGAGGCTTGGCATTGCACAGGGTGATCTTTGACTTGTGTGCGGCTGCTCTGCCATGGAAACCCATTTCCTGAAGCTCCCGACAAACAGTTCTTGTACTGATGTTGCTTCCAGAGGCAGTTTGTAACTCGGTAGTGAGAGTTGCAACAGACGAAAGGGCAGATGATTTTCACACGCTACGAGCTTCCTCACTCGATGGACCCGTTCTGTGAGTTTGTGTGGTCTACCACTTCCCAGTCGAGCCGTTGTTGCTCCTAGAAGTTTTCACTTCACAATAACAACACTTACAGTTGACCAGGGCAGCTCTAGTAGGGCAGAAGTTTGACAAACTGAATTGTTGGAAAGGTGCATCCTCTGACGGTGCCACGTTGAAAGTTACTGAGCTCTTCGGTTAGGCCGTTCTACAACCAATGTTTATCTATGGAGATTACATGACTGTGTGCTCGGTTTTATACACCTGTCAGCCTCGGGTGTGGCTGAAATAGACAAATCTACTAATTTGAATGGGTGTCTACATAAACTCAACAAAAAAAGAAACGTCCCTTTTTCAGGACCCTGTCTTTCAAAGATAGTTCATAAAAATCCAAATAACTTCACAGATCTTCATTGTAAAGTGTTTTAACACTGTTTCCCATGCTTGTTCAATGAACCATAAACAATTAATGAACATGCACCTGTGAACTGTTAAGGTCACAGTTATGAACACTTAGGACACTAAAGAGGCCTTTCTACTGACTCTGAAAAACACAAAAAATAAAGATACCCAGGGTCCCTGCTCATCTGCGTGAACGTGCCTTAGGCATGCTGCAAGGAAGCATGAGGACTGCAGATGTGGCCAGAGCAATAAATTGCAATGTCAGTACTGTGAGACGCCTAAGACAGCGCTACAGGGAGACAGGACGGACAGCTGATCGTCCTCGCAGTGGCAGACCACGTGTAACAACACCTGCACAGGATCGGTACATCCCACCTGCGGGATAGGTACAGGATGGCAACAACAACTGCCCGAGTTACACCAGGAATGCACAATCCCTCCATCAGTGCTCAGACTATCCACAATAGGCTGAGAGAGGCTAGACTGAAGGCTTATAGGCCTATTGTAAGGCAGGTCCTCACCAGACATCACCGGCAACAACGTCGCCTATGGCCACAAACCCACCGTCGCTGGACCAGACAGGACTGGCAGAAAGTTTTCTTTCCTGATGAGTCGCGGTTTTGTCTCACCAGGGGTTATGGTTGGATTCGCGTTTATCGTATAAGGAATGAGCGTTACACTGAGGCCTGTTCTCTGGAGCGGGATCGATTTGGAGGTGGAGGGTCCGTCAGGGTCTGGGGCGGTGTGTCACAACATCACTGAACTCTGTGCATTACAGGGAAGACATCATCCTCCCTCATGTGGTACCCTTCCTGCAGGCTCATCCTGACATGACCCTCCAGCATGATAATGCCACCAGCCATACTGCTCATTCTGTGTGTGATTTCCTGCAAGACAGGAATGTCAGTGTTCTGCCATGGCCAGCGAAGAGCCCGGATCTCAATCCCATTGAGCACGTCTGGGACCTGTTGGATTGGAGGGTGAGGGCTAGGGCCATTCCCCACAGAAATATCCAGGAACTTGCAAGTGCCTTGGTGGAAGAGTGGGGTAACATCTCACAGCAAGAACTGGCAAATCTGGTGCAGTCCATGAGGAGGAGATGCACTGCAGCACTTAATGCAGCTGGTGGCCACACCACATACTGAGTGTTACTTTTGATTTTGACCCCCCCTTTGTTCAGGAACACATTATTCCATTTCTGTTAGTCACATGTCTGTGGAACTTGTTCAGTTTATGTCTCAGTAGTTGAATCTCGTTATGTTCATACAAATATTTACACATGTGAAGTTTGCTGAAAATAAATGCAGTTGACAGTGAGAGAACATTTATTTTTTTGCTGAGTTTACATGTGTATATAGTGTATTTAAAATAGAGAGAAGCCATGTACCAGCAGGATTCAGTAAATTAGCCTGTTGAGATCAGATGTGTCTGGTCTCCACGTACTGTTAAGGATGAGAGGATGAGAGGAGAGGAGGAGATTTGAGGAGGAGGAGGAGGAGGAGAGAAGGAGAGAAGGGGAGAAGGAGAGGATGAGAGGAGGGGAGGAGAGGATGATAGGAGGAGGGGAGGAAAGGATGAGAGGAGGAGGGGAAAAGAGGGGTGAAGGAGAGGATGAGAGGATAGGATGAGAGGATGAGGGGAAAAGAGTGGTGAAGGAGAGGATGAGAGGATAGGATGAGAGGATGAGGGGAGGAGAGGAGGAGAGAAGGAGAAGATGAGAGGAGGGGAGGAGAGGAGGAGAGGAGGAGAGGAGGAAAGGGGGAGAGAAGGAGGGGAGGAGAGGATGAGAGAAGGAGAGGATGAGAGGAGAAGGGAAGGAGAGGAGGAGGGGAGGAGAGGATGAGAGGAGGAGAGGATGAGAGGAGGAAGGAAGAAAGGAAGAGAGAGAGAGGAGCATGCAACAGGCCCCCAACATGCCCTGAGGGCAGCCATTACACATGTTGTGTTGCACATTGTGAATAAGAAACTCAAGAACAAAGATGAGGGATTCATAATTAAGCATGTCCCGCAGACATCCCCGAGCAGTGTGTGTGTGTGCGTGTGTGTGTGTGCGTGTGTGTGTGTGTGTGTGTTTGGCCAGAGAGGGGAGGTTTCAGGACAGAGAGGGGAGGTTTCATACCTTCTTACAGAGGACCAGCTGGTGATCAAAGAGGAAGAAGACACGTTGCTGACTGCGTCCATAGGGCTGGTAGATCCAAGACATTTCTCCTGTATAGATCAACTCCGAGCTCCGGTCCAGGATGTCATCACCCTGGGGACAATAATAATACATATCTTTATTTAGCACTATTCAAGGACCTAAAGGACCTATTCCGAGTGGTGTACAGTATGTACCTCCCAGTCCAGGACGGAGGCCTGCCATTGGGCGATCTTGTCAATGTTCTCCAGCCTCCTCTTCCTCTCGTTGATCTGCTGAGTGACGTTACGCATCACTGCCAGCGCCGCCGCCACGTAGCGATAGTCACTATGGAAACAGGACACACATTACAACCACCACGTAGCGATAGTCACTATGGAGACAGAACACACATTACAACCTCCACGTAGCGATAGTCACTATGGAGACAGAACACACATTACAACCACCACGTAGCGATAGTCACTATGGAGACAGAAGACACATTACAACCACCACATAGTAATAGTCACTATGGAGACAGAACACAGGTCATTTCAGGGGGATGAATCACACCTTAACGCAGTCGCTATTGCTACAGGTTTGTGTGTGCCAGATCAGTGTGTGTGTTAGTAAGTGTGTGTGTGTGTGTGTGTGTGTGTGTGTGTGTGTGTGTGTGTGTGTGTGTGTGTGTGCGTGTGTGTGTGTGTGTGTGTGTGTGTGTGTGTGTGTGTTTTTGTGTGTGCGTGTGTTTTTGTGAGTGTGTGTGTGTTTGTGTGTGTGTCTGTGTGCTTTGTGTCTATCTGTGGAAGCAGGCCTATCCTCCATCTTGCAGACACACAACACACTACACTTTCACACACTCCTCACAGACTGAGGCAGAC
Organism: Oncorhynchus kisutch; assembly: GCF_002021735.2. Classification (NCBI taxonomy): domain Eukaryota; kingdom Metazoa; phylum Chordata; class Actinopteri; order Salmoniformes; family Salmonidae; genus Oncorhynchus; species Oncorhynchus kisutch. Next base: position 13,002,554 of record NC_034188.2, on the reverse strand, counting down.
AGACAGACAGACAGACAGACAGACAGACAGACAGACAGACAGACAGACAGACAGACAGACAGACAGACAGGAAGAGAGAGAGACAGACTTAGAGGCAGACAGAGAGACAGATATCTGGCAGATAGAGTTAAGAGTGTTGGCTCCTGCCCCTGTCTGGCTGTGAGAGTGTGATTTGTGAATGACCTGGAGCCAGATGAGACAAACACAGCTGAATGACTGACTTTGTGTGTGTGTGTCTATAATCACACCTGTGTTCTTGTGCGGTGTATTTGAGCAGCTCGGCCAGCTGCAGGGGGTATTTGCAGATCTTCTGCACGGGTGTGAGGAGGAAGCCGTCGATAGCGATGTCGATCATCTGCTGCAGCAGACGACAGGCCTCGAAGAAGTGCTGGTACCTCCCGTCTCTCATCAGCTTGGACAGCTCCATGCAGGCGTCCAGGTGGTTGTTACAGTACTCAGAGTAGATCCAGAAGCCGTCTTGCTGTGGGACACAACAACAATGGAGGAGATGAGGAGATGAGGAGATGGGGAGATGAGGAGATGAGGAGATGGGGAGATGAGGAGATGAGGAGATGGGGAGATGAGGAGATGGGAGATGAGGAGATGAGGAGATGAGGAGATGGGAGATGAGGAGATGAGGAGATGGGAGATGAGGAGAAGGGGAGATGAGGAGATGGGGAGATGAGGAGATGGGGAGATGGGGAGATGAGGAGATGGGGAGATGAGGAGATGAGGAGATGGGAGATGAGGAGATGAGGAGATGGGGAGATGGGGAGATGAGGAGATGAGGAGATGGGGAGATGAGGAGATGAGGAGATGAGGAGATGGGGAGATGAGGAGATGGGGAGATGAGGAGAAGGGGAGATGAGGAGATGGGGAGATGAGGAGATGGGGAGATGGGGAGATGAGGAGATGGGGAGATGAGGAGATGAGGAGATGAGGAGATGGGAGATGAGGAGATGGGGAGATGAGGAGATGAGGAGATGGGGAGATGAGGAGATGGGGAGATGAGGAGATGAGGAGATGGGGAGATGAGGAGATGAGGAGATGGGGAGATGAGGAGATGAGGAGATGAGGAGATGGGGAGATGAGGAAATGAGGAGATGAGGAGATGGTTCATTTGTGATTTGAAACAATAAATCCTGCTGCAGGTATCATATGGTTGTTCAGCAGGCCTCTATCTTCAAATCAAATCAAATGTTATTTGTCACATGCGCCGAAAACAACAGTTGTAGACCTTACAGTGAAATGCTGAATACAACAGGTGTAGATCTTACAGTGAAATGCTGAATACAACAGGTGTAGATCTTACAGTGAAATGCTGAAAACAACAGTTGTAGACCTTACAGTGAAATGCTGAATACAACAGGTGTAGATCTTACAGTGAAATGCTGAAAACAACAGTTGTAGACCTTACAGTGAAATGCTGAAAACAACAGTTGTAGACCTTACAGTGAAATGCTGAATACAACAGGTGTAGATCTTACAGTGAAATGCTTAATACAATAGGTGTAGATCTTACAGTGAAATAATTACTTACAAGCCCTGAAACAACAATGCAGTTAAGATGTTTAAAAAAAAAGAAGTGTTTCTATAAAAAATTGAAACTAAAAGTAACAAATAATTAAACAGCAGTAAAATAACAATAGTGAGGCTATATGGGGGTACCGGTACAGAGTCAGTGTGGAGGATATATACAGGGGGTACCGGTACAGAGTCAGTGTGGAGGATATATACAGGGGGTACCGGTACAGAGTCAATGTGGAGGCTATATACAGGGGGTACCGGTACAGAGTCAGTGTGGAGGATATATACAGGGGGTACCGGTACAGAGTCAATGTGGAGGCTATATACAGGGGGTACCGGTACAGAGTCAATGTGGAGGCTATATACAGGGGGTACCGGTACAGAGTCAATGTGGAGGCTATATGGGGGTACCGGTACAGAGTCAGTGTGGAGGCTATATACAGGGGGTACCGGTACAGAGTCAATGTGGAGGCTATATACAGGGGGTACCGGTACAGAGTCAATGTGGAGGCTATATGGGGGTACCGGTACAGAGTCAGTGTGGAGGCTATATACAGGGGGTACCGGTACAGAGTCAATGTGGAGGCTATATACAGGGGGTACCAGTACAGAGTCAATGTGGAGGCTATATACAGGGGGTACCGGTACAGAGTCAATGTGGAGGCTATATACAGGGGGTACCAGTAAAGAGTCAGTGTGGAGGCTATATGGAGGTACCGGTACAGAGTCAGTGTGGAGGCTATATACAGGGGGGTACCAGTACAGAGTCAATGTGGAGGCTATATACAGGAGGTACCGGTACAGAGTCAGTGTGGAGGCTATATACAGGGGGTACCAGTAGAGAGTCAATGTGGAGGCTATATACAGGGGGTACCAGTACAGAGTCAATGTGGAGGCTATATACAGGGGGTACCAGTACAGAGTCAATGTGGAGGCTATATACAGGGGGTACCGGTACAGAGTCAATGTGGAGGCTATATACAGGGTGTTACGGTACAGAGTCAGTGTGGAGGCTATATACAGGGGGTACCAGTACAGAGTCAGTGTGGAGGCTATATGGGGGTACCGGTACAGAGTCAGTGTGGAGGCTATATACAGGGGGTACCGGTACAGAGTCAATGTGGAGGCTATATACAGGGGGTACCGGTACAGAGTCCGTGTGGAGGCTATATGGGGGTACCGGTACAGAGTCAGTGTGGAGGCTATATACAGGGGGTACCGGTACAGAGTCAATGTGGAGGCTATATACAGGGGGTACCGGTACAGAGTCAGTGTGGATGCTATATACAGGGGGTACCAGTACAGAGTCAATGTGGAGGCTATATACAGGGGGTACCGGTACAGAGTCAGTGTGGAGGCTATATACAGGGGGTACCAGTACAGAGTCAATGTGGAGGATATATACAGGGGGTACCGGTACAGAGTCAGTGTGGAGGCTATATGGAGGTACCGGTACAGAGTCAGTGTGGAGGCTATATGGGGGTACCGGTACAGAGTCAATGTGGAGGCTATATACAGGGGGTACCGGTACAGAGTCAGTGTGGAGGCTATATACAGGAGGTACCGGTACAGAGTCAGTGTGGAGGCTATATGGGGGTACCGGTACAGAGTCAGTGTGGAGGCTATATACAGGGGGTACCGGTACAGAGTCAATGTGGAGGCTATATACAGGGGGTACCGGTACAGAGTCAGTGTGGAGGCTATATGGGGGTACCGGTACAGAGTCAGTGTGGAGGCTATATACAGGGGGTACCGGTACAGAGTCAATGTGGAGGCTATATACAGGGGGTACCGGTACAGAGTCAGTGTGGAGGCTATACACAGGGGGTACCAGTACAGAGTCAATGTGGAGGCTATATACAGGGGGTACCGGTACAGAGTCAGTGTGGAGGCTATATACAGGGGGTACCAGTACAGAGTCAATGTGGAGGCTATATACAGGGGGTACCGGTACAGAGTCAATGTGGAGGCTATATACAGGAGGTACCGGTACAGAGTCAGTGTGGAGGCTATATGGGGGTACCGGTACAGAGTCAGTGTGGAGGCTATATACAGGGGGTACCGGTACAGAGTCAGTGTGGAGGCTATATACAGGGGGTACCAGTACAGAGTCAGTGTGGAGGCTATATACAGGGGGTACCAGTACAGAGTCAATGTGGAGGCTATATACAGGGGGTACCAGTACAGAGTCAATGTGGAGGCTATATACAGGGGGTACCGGTACAGAGTCAATGTGGAGGCTATATACAGGGTGTTACGGTACAGAGTCAGTGTGGAGGCTATATACAGGGGGTACCAGTACAGAGTCAGTGTGGAGGCTATATGGGGGTACCGGTACAGAGTCAGTGTGGAGGCTATATACAGGGGGTACCGGTACAGAGTCAATGTGGAGGCTATATACAGGGGGTACCGGTACAGAGTCAGTGTGGAGGCTATATGGGGGTACCGGTACAGAGTCAGTGTGGAGGCTATATACAGGGGGTACCGGTACAGAGTCAATGTGGAGGCTATATACAGGGGGTACCGGTACAGAGTCAGTGTGGAGGCTATACACAGGGGGTACCAGTACAGAGTCAATGTGGAGGCTATATACAGGGGGTACCGGTACAGAGTCAGTGTGGAGGCTATATACAGGGGGTACCAGTACAGAGTCAATGTGGAGGCTATATACAGGGGGTACCGGTACAGAGTCAGTGTGGAGGCTATATGGAGGTACCGGTACAGAGTCAGTGTGGAGGCTATATGGGGGTACCGGTACAGAGTGAGTGAGGAGGCTATATACAGGGGGTACCGGTACAGAGTCAGTGTGGAGGCTATATACAGGGGGTACCGGTACAGAGTCAGTGTGGAGGCTATATGGGGGTACCGGTACAGAGTCAGTGTGGAGGCTATATACAGGAGGTACCGGTACAGAGTCAATGTGGAGACTATATACAGGAGGTACCGGTACAGAGTCAGTGTGGAGGCTATATACAGGAGGTACCGGTACAGAGTCAGTGTGGAGGCTATATACAGGAGGTACCGGTACAGAGTCAGTGTGGAGGCTATATACAGGGAGTACCAGTACAGAGTCAGTGTGGAGGCTATATACAGGGGGTACTGGTACAGAGTCAGTGTGGAGGCTATATACAGGTGGTACCGGTACAGAGTCAGTGTGGAGGCTATATACAGGAGGTACCGGTACAGAGTCAGTGTGGAGGCTATATACAGGAGGTACCGGTACAGAGTCAGTGTGGAGGCTATATACAGGAGGTACCGGTACAGAGTCAGTGTGGAGGCTATATACAGGAGGTACCGGTACAGAGTCAGTGTGGAGGCTATATACAGGGAGTACCAGTACAGAGTCAGTGTGGAGGCTATATACAGGGTGTTACGGTACAGTCAATGTGGAGGCTATATACAGGAGGTACCGGTACAGAGTCAGTGTGGAGGCTATATACAGGGGGTACCGGTACAGAGTCAATGTGGAGGCTATATACAGGAGGTACCGGTACAGAGTCAGTGTGGAGGCTATATACAGGGTGTTACAGTACAGTCAATGTGGAGGCTATATACAGGAGGTACCGGTACAGAGTCAGTGTGGATGCTATATGGGGGTACCGGTACAGAGTCAGTGTGGAGGCTATATACAGGGAGTACCAGTACAGAGTCAGTGTGGAGGCTATATAGAGGGGGGTACCAGTACAGAGTCAATGTGGAGGCTATATACAGGGGGTACCGGTACAGAGTCAGTGTGGAGGCTATATGGGGGTACCGGTACAGAGTCAGTGTGGAGGCTATATGGGGGTACCGGTACAGAGTCAGTGTGGAGGCTATATGGGGGTACCGGTACAGAGTCAATGTGGAGGCTATATACATGGGGGTACTGGTACAGAGTCAATGTGGAGGCTATATGGGGGTACCGGTACAGAGTCAATGTGGAGGCTATATGGGGGTACCGGTACAGAGTCAATGTGGAGGCTATATGGGGGTACCAGTACAGAGTCAATGTGGAGGCTATATGGGGGTTCCGGTACAGAGTCAATGTGCGGGGACACCGGTTAGTTGAGGTAATATGTACATGTAGGAAGAGTTAAAGTGACTATGCATAGTTACTAAACAGAGAGTAGCAGCAGCGTAAAAGAGGGGTCTGGGTAGCCCTTTGATTAGCTGTTCAGGAGTCTTATGGCTGGGGGTTGGAAGATGGTAAGAAGCCTCTTGGACCTAGACTTTGCGCTCCGGTACCGCTTGCCGTGTGGTAGCAGAAAGGACAGTCCATGACTAGGGTGGCTGGAGTCTTTGACAATTTTTAGGGCCTTCCTCTGACACCGCCTGGTATAGAGGTCCTGGATGGCAGGATGCTTGACCCCAGTGAATGACCCTCTGTAGTGTCTTGTGGTCTGATGCCGAGCAGTTGCATCACATTGAAGGAGATGTTGTTGTCCTGGCACCACACGGCCAGGTCTCTGACCTCCTTATAGGTTGTCTCATTGTTGTCAGTGATCAGGCCTACCACTGTTGTGTCATCGGCAACCTTGATGATGGTGTTGGAGTCGTGCCTGGCCATGCAGTCATGAGTGAACAGGGAGTACAGGAGGGGACTGAGCATGCACCCCTGAGGAGCCCCCGTGTTAAGGATCAGTGTGGCGGATGTGTTGTTACCTACCCTTACCACCTGGGGGTGGCCCATCAGGAAGCAGTTGAGCAAGCTGTTAAGGAACCTTTTGGACCTAGACTTGGTGCTCCGGTACCACTTGCCGTGCGGTAGCAAAGAGAACAGTCTATGACTTGGGTAACTGGAGTCTTTGACAATTTTTAGGGCCTTCCTCTGACACCGCCTAGTATATAAGTCATGGATGTCAGGAAGCTTGGCCCAAGTGATGTACTGGGGCATACCCACTACCCTCTGCAGTGCCTTATGGTCAGATGCCGAGCAGTTGCCATACCAGGCGGTGATACAACAGGTCAGGATGCTCTCGATGGTGCAGCTGTAGAATTTTTTGAGAATCTGGGCACCCATGCCAAATCTTTTCAAATCTTTTCAGTCTCCTGAGGGGGAAAAGGCGTTGTTGTACCCTCTTCTTGACTTTCTTGGTGTGCTTGGACCATGTTAGTTTGTTGGTGATGTGGACACCAAGGACCTTGAAGCTCTCAACCTGCTCCACTACAGCCCTGTTGATGTGAATGGGGGCGTGTTCGACCATCCTTTTCCTGTAGTCCACAATCACCTCCTATGTATTGCTCACGTTGAGGGAGAGGCTGTTGTCCTGGCACCACACTGCCACGTCGCTGCCTCCTCCCTATAGGCTGTCTCATCGTTGTCGGGGATCAGGCCTACCACCATTGTGTCACCAGCAAACATAATGGTGGTGTTGGAGTCGTGCTTGGCCACGCAGTTGTGGGTGAAAAGGGAGTAAAGGAGAGGATTAAACCCCGGAGGGGCCCCCGTGTTGAGGATCAACATGGCAGATGTGTTGTTGCCTACCCTTACCAGCTGGGGGCGGCTCGTCAGGAAGTCCAGGATCCAGTTAGAGACGGAGGTGTTTAGTCCCAGGGTCCACAGCTTAGTGATGAGTTTTGTGGGCACTATGGTGTTGAACACTGAGCTGCAGTCAATGAACAGAATTCACACTTTTGTCCAGTTGGGAAAGGGCAGTGTGGAGTGCGATTGAGTTTGCGTCATCTGTGGATCTGTTGGGGCGGTATGCAAATTGGATTGGGTCTAGGGTTTCAGGGATAATGGTGTTGATGTGAGACATGACCAGCCTTTCAAAGAACTTCATGACTACCAACGTGAGCGTTACGGGGCTGTAGTCATTTAGGCAGGTTACCTTCACTTTCCTGGGAACAGGGACTATGGTGGTCTTGAAACATGTAGGTATTACAGACTCGGTCAGGGAGAGGTTGAAAATGTCAGTAAAGATACTTGCAAGTTGGCCGTGCATGCTCTGAGTACACGTCCTGGTTATCCTTCTGGCCCTGCAGTGAATGTTGACCTGTTTAAAGGTCTTGCTCACATCGGCTATGGAGAGCGTGATCACACAGTCATCTGGAACAGCTGGTGCTCTCATGCATGCTTCAGTGTTGCTTGCCTTGAAGCGAGCATAAAAGGCATTTAGCTTGTCTGGTAGGCTTGTGTCACTGGGCAGCTCGCGGCTGGGTTTCCCTTTGTAGTCCATAATAGTTTTCAAGCCCTGCCACATCCGACGAGCATCAGAGACGGTGTAGTACGATTCAATCTTTGCCCTGTATTGTCGCTTTTCCTGTTTGATGGTTCGTCTGAGGGCATAGCAGGATTTCTTCTACGCGTGTTTAATTTGTGTTCAGCGGATGTTGCCTGTAATCCATGGCTTCTGGTTGGGATATGTACGTATGATCACTGTGGGGACGACGTCGTCGAGGGACTTATTGATGAAGCAGGTGACTGAGGTGGTATACTCCTCAATGCCATTGGATGAATACCAGAACATGTCCAATTCTGTGCTAGCAAAACAGTCCTGTAGCGTAGCATCCACGTCATCTGACCACTTCCGTATTGAGCGAGTCACTGGTTCCTTCCTGCTTTAGTTTTTGCTTGTAAGCCGAAATCAGGAGGATAGAATTATGGTCAAATTTTCCAAATGGAGGGCGAGGGGGAGCTATGTACACGTCTCTGTGTGTGGAGTAAAGGTGGTCTAGAGTTTTTTTTCCTCTGGTTGCACATGTGACATGCTGGTAGAAATGAGGTAAAACAGATTTAAGATTACCTGCATTAAAGTCCCCGGCCACTAGGAGCGCCGATGAACATGTTCTTGTTTGCTTATGGCCTCATACAGCTGGTTGAGTGTAGTCTTAGTGTCAGCGTCAGTTTGTGGTGGTAAATAGATGGTTATGAAAAATATAGATTGGTAGATAGTGTGTTCTGCAGCTTATAATGAGGTACTCTACCTCAGGTGAGCAATACCTTGAGACTACGTTAATATTAGACATTGACACACATTCCCACTTCTCGTCTTACCAGACACAGCTGTTCTGTCCTGCTGATGCATAGAAAACCCAGCCAACTGTTTATTATGTGTTGTGGTTCAGCCACGACTCGGTGAAACAGGAGATGTTACAGTTTTTAATGTCCCACTGGTAGGATAGTCTTTAATGGAGCTCATCCAGTTTATTCTCCAGTGATTGTACGTTGGCCAATAGAACGGATGCTAGAGGCGAGTTACACACTCGCCGACGAATTCTCACAAGGCACCCGGATCTGTGTCCCCTACATTTCCTTATTTTCTTCATGCGAATGATGGGGATTTCGGCATTGTCTGGGATCAACATTATATTCTTCACGTCAGACTCATTAAAGAAAATATATTTATCCAGTTTGAGGTGAGTAATCGCTGTTCTGATATCCAGAAGCTCTTTTCGGTCAAAAGAGACAGTAGCATCAACATTATGTACAAAATAAGCTACAAATAAGGGCCTCCCGGGTGGCACAGCGGGGGGGCTTTACGTGGCTCATCGTGCTCTAGCGACTCCTTGTGTAGGACCGGGCACCTGCAGGCTGACTTCGGTCGTCAGTTGAAAGGTGTTTCTTCCGACACATTGGTGCGACTGGCTTCCGGATTAAGCGGGCGGGTGTTAAGAAGCGTGGTTTGGCGGGTCATGTTTCAGAGGACGCATGACTCGACTTTCGCCTCTCCCGAAGCCTGTTGGGGAGTTGCGGCGATTGAGACACGTTACAAACAATGTGAAAAAACACACAAAATAGCACAGTTGGTTAGGAGCCTGTAAAACGGCAGCCATCCCCTCGGCGCCAATCTGAATATCATCTTGGTGTTGAATAATAACTTACATGTTCTAGAAAGCAGGGTCCTATCTAGGTAGTAACTTAGCTGTTCTAGAAAGCAGAGTCCTATCTAGGTAGTAACTTACATGTTCTAGAAAGCAGGGTCCTACCTAGGTAGTAACTTACATGTTCTAGAAAGCAGGGTCCTATCTAGGTAGTAACTTACATGTTCTAGAAAGCAGGGTCCTATCTAGGTAGTAACTTACATGTTCTAGAAAGCAGGGTCCTATCTAGGTAGTAACTTACATGTTCTAGAAAGCAGGGTCCTACCTAGGTAGTAACTTACATGTTCTAGAAAGCAGGGTCCTATCTAGGTAGTAACTTACATGTTCTAGAAAGCAGGGTCCTATCTAGGTAGTAACTTACATGTTCTAGAAAGCAGGGTCCCATCTAGGTAGTAACTTACATGTTCTAGAAAGCAGGGTCCTATCTCAGACAGGTGTGGTTCCTCGTTGTTGTATTGTTTCTCCAGGTCTCTAACGAAGCCCATCTGGAAACGGTAGATGTCCTCGATGTTCCCAAAGATCACCCTCAGCTGGTCATCGTTAAACATGTCTACCCTCTTCCTACACTGACGCAGGTAGCCCTGGAAGACAGATAATTATACATACAGTAGGATGGGGATGAGCAAAGGATTGTGTGTGTGTGTGTGTCTGTGCTCATGCTTGTGTGTGTGTGTCTGAGTGTGTGTGTGTTCCTACACTGACGCAGGTAGCCCTGGAAGACAGATAATTATACATACAGTAGGATGGGGATGAGCAAAGGATTGTGTGTGTGTGTGTGTCTGTGCTCATGCTTGTGTGTGTGTGTCTGAGTGTGTGTGTGTGTGTGTGTGTGTGTGTGTGTGTGTGTGTGTGTGTGTGTGTGTGTGTGTGTGTGTGTGTGTGTGTGTGTGTGTGTGTGTGTGTGTGTGTGTGTGTGTGTGTGTGTGTCTGTGCTCATGCTTGTGTGTGTGTGTGTGTGTGTGTGTGTCTGAGTGTGTGTGTGTGTGTGCTGGTGTGTGGGTTCCCACATTTCAACATATTTTCCTGTACTCTCCCATGTATCCCTGGAGAGAATCATGAAAGCAGATTGAGTCTAGTTTTAAACACTACTGCTATAATCAATTCACCACAGTTAGACTACTGCTATAATCAATTCACCACAGTTAGACTACTGTTCCAAGAGAGCTCACGTACCCCTGCATGTGTGTGTGTGTTTGTCGGATTGTGTGTGTGTGTGTGTGTGTGTATGTGTGTGGTGTATTGTGTGTGTGTGTGTGCATGCATGCGTTTTCCCAAGTGTGCGAGTAGGTGTGTGTGTATGTATGCGTGTGCACGTATGTACTATAAGTGTGTGTACCTCACAGATGTCCTTGAGGTGTTTGATGTAGTGTCTCTCTGTGCTCATAATCTCATTGATGACGTTGGCTCTCATCTGGTCACGGTTCTGAAGCGGCGAGCCCAGGCACAGGCAGTCGTTGGTCGGATCCAGGTGACCGTTAGCCATTTCACTGGTCCCCTCCACAGGCTCCACCCCCCCATCCTCCTGGTTCACCCACAGCTGAGGAGACCAACACACACACTCCTGAATGGGAGATAAAATGATGACTATATACTACTACTATCAGAGGGCTTTAACACAGAAAACATCACATCCCTTAGTTAATCTCTTCCTCTTCCAGACATCTTTTAATCACTTGTTCCAGGTTCAGGTTGTAGTTGCCAGCTCTGGGGCTCAGAGGAGAGTAGACAGAGGGACAGAGGGACAGAGAGACAGAGACAGAGGGGATCTTTGTTCCAGCATTGAGCTGTAGACACACTCACACATACATCCAAAACACACCGCTCAGCTTGAGGTAGAGTTAGAGTTAGGTTAGAGGTAGGTTAGAGTTAGGTTAGAGGTAGGTTAGAGTTAAGTTAGAGTTGGTTAGAGGTAGGTTAGAGGTTAGAGGTAGGTTAGAGGTAGGTTAGAGGTAGGTTAGAGGTTAGAGGTAGGTTAGAGTTAGGTTAGAGCTAGATTAGAGGTAGGTTAGAGTTAGGTTAGAGTTAGGTTAGAGTTAGGTTAGAGGTACGTTAGAGGTAGGTTAGAGGTTAGAGGTAGGTTAGAGTTAGGTTAGAGGTAGGTTAGAGAGGATCAGATGCATGGTACAGTAGCCAAGCCAACACCTGATGATGAAACACTGTGTGCCTACTGAACATCTAAGAGGCGACGGTTGTAATGCCAAACACACGACGCCATGCAGCTTCACAACAACAAGCAGAGAGACGGGTGGAGACAACTGGTACTACTGTGCTAATGTGCTAATGTGCTACTGTGCTAATGTGCTACTGTGCTAATGTGCTACTGTGCTAATGTGCTACTGTGCTACTTTGCTAATGTGCTACTGTGCTAATGTGCTACTGTGCTAATGTGCTACTGTGCTACTGTGGAAGAGGGTGCTCCCAAATTGTACCATATTCCCTTTATAGTGCACTACTTTCAACCACTATATAGGTAAAAAGGGTGCCATTTGGGACGCATTGTGGAAGAGAAGACTGCGGTACGAAGACTCAGTTATAAACAAACTATAAAAAGAGTAAAAATTGTAATATATATAAAAAAGGAGTAATACAGAAAGGAGAAGGCTGTAACTTCTCTATAAAATATCCTGTTGAGATGATTCCCAATCTTGTGTCTCAGGTTCTGGAAACGTTAGATGTGCGTTGGTTGATTGGTTGGGTAATGTTTGGGAGACGTTCCGTTGGCAGACTGAGGTGGTGGGTGGTGGTGGAGTATGGCTGGATGGTTGATTGGTTGGGTAATGTTTGGGAGACGTTGCGTTGACAGACTGAGGCGGTGGGTGGTGGGTGGTGGGTGGAGTATGGCTGGATGGTTGATTGGTTGGGTAATGTTTGGGAGACGTTGCGTTGGCAGACTGAGGCGGTGGGTGGTGGGTGGAGTATGGCTGGATGGTTGATTGGTTGGGTAATGTTTGGGAGATGTTGCGTTGGCAGACTGAGGCGGTGGGTGGTGGGTGGAGTATGGCTGGATGGTTGATGGGTTGGGTAATGTTTGAGAGACGTTCCGTTGGCAGACTGAGGCGGTGGGTGGTGGGTGGAGTATGGCTGGATGGTTGATGGGTTGGGTAATGTTTGGGAGACGTTGAGTTGGCAGACTGAGGCGGTGGGTGAGGGGTGGTGGGTGGAGGATGGCTGGATGGTTGATTGATGACGTGGGAAACGCACCTTAGACGTAGTGTTTTGGAACCGAGGAGTTGCTATGGGGTTGATATAGAAAAGCTGTTTTGTTTGGGGTTGAGGAGGGTGGGGTTCGACCTTAGAGAGAGAGAATGACAGAAACACACCGGTTCACTCAATGCCTGGATCGACTCAATGGATGGAGAGCTGGGGGTGGTGGGGAGAAATTAGTTTAGCCTCTGGACATGGAGTTGTCAGGGTTGGGATGGCCATTGGGGAGTCTGGAGAATGCCTTGACTTGGTAATGTATGGAGCCTTTACTCAGTTAAGTAGCCTTTACCAGGTAATGTATGAAGCTAACAGGAAGTGAACTGTGCTGGCTTGGATTTCACACTGTTCAGCAGGGTTTCAGCTACTAAAGTAGATGTGTTACCAGGCCAGTATAGCTCGGCTCGGCTCGGATCGGCTCGGCTTTGCCCTACAGATGTAGGATCTTTATTTGATCACCCCGTTACAGGAGAACTTAAAACTTAAAATAAAAAAAACGTAAAACCTTAAAACGTTGTCATTCATATTTTGACTTGATTTTCCCAAAAAATGTATCAACCCCTACAAAAATGTCCATTAACTATAATCCACATAAAAATCCACATTTCCTGTTGCTGCAGGATTATTTTTCTGCTGTAACAAACTGGATCAAATGAAGATCCTACATGTGTAAACTGTGAATCGGGGTAGTCAGAAGACCGGGTTGACGTGTGGTATCACTAACTCACCCGTACGAAGCTGGCGGGGAACCAGCCCTCCTCCTCGTCGATCTGACCCCACCACCAGTCCTTATTGGACGCGTCCAGCACCTTGATGACATCACCGGCCTTAAACGCCAACTCTCGGTCGGCCATGGTCACATGGTCCCATACTGCCTCAGCGCTGACGATAGA
>NC_034188.2:12941165-12989030 GCF_002021735.2 Oncorhynchus kisutch | reverse complement strand
CTCTCTCTCTCTCTCTCCCCAATCCTCTCTCTCTCTCTCTCTCTCTATCTCTCTTTCTCTTTCCCCCCTCTCTCCCTCTCTCTCTCTCCCCCTCTCTCCCTTTCTCTATCTCTCTCCCATTCCTCTCTCTCTCTCTCCCCCCCCCTCTCTCCCTCTCTCTATCTCTCTCCCATTCCTCTCTCTCTCTTTCCCCCCCTCTCTCCCTCTCTCTATCTCTCTTTCCCAGTAGGGGCTGCCTTTTGTTGATCAAAGGAAACCTGCTTGCAATGCAAAAGATCTAATGTCCAACCAAAAACACAGACATAGAATCCATTTAACGGGCCTCCCCATTCAAGTCAATGATGGCATAATGTTTCCAAGCCTGTTCTATTCTATTCCAACAACATCCTCTTGCTCCCATACCTGTTTACCTAGCTGGATCTGTCTACTGTAGAGAGACAGCCATCTCTCCTATAACTCTGGAACTATCTGTCTACTGTAGAGAGACAGCCATCTCTCCTATAACTCTGGAACTATCTGTCTACTGTAGAGAGACAGCCATCTCTCCTATAACTCTGGGACTATCTGTCTACTGTAGAGAGACAGCCATCTCTCCTATAACTCTGGAACTATCTATCTACTGTAGAGAGACAGCCATCTCTCCTATAACTCTGGAACTATCTATCTACTGTAGAGAGACATCCATCTCTCCTATAACTCTGGAACTATCTGTCTACTGTAGAGAGACATCCATCTCTCCTATAACTCTGGAACTATCTGTCTACTGTAGAGAGACATCCCTCTCTCCTATAACTCTGGAACTATCTATCTCCTGTAGAGATACATCCCTCTCTCCTATAACTCTGGAACTATCTATCTACTGTAGAGAGACAGCCATCTCTCCTATAACTCTGGAACTATCTGTCTACTGTAGAGAGACATCCCTCTCTCCTATAACTCTGGAACTATCTATCTACTGTAGAGAGACATCCCTCTCTCCTATAACTCTGGAACTATCTGTCTACTGTAGAGAGACAGCCATCTCTCCTGTGCCTCTAGATATATCTGCCTACTGCATAGCTAGACCCACAGACAGTATCACCAAAATCTGTGGTGCTGACGAGCTACTGGGTAACATTGCAGCAACAACATCAAAGAGAAAAGCGGATCCGACTGAAAACCTGTATTTGGGTCACATCACCGATAAATACAGACATACATTGGTTGACACAGGTCATGATGTGCATTTCTGGTTCCAGGTCACACATAAGAAGGACAGTGGTAAACTGCCGAGCTGAAGATCCCCTCGCTGACACGATCACGCACCACACCACATCAGCATTCACAGCCAGAAACAACCTCGACAGCACCACACAACCACACACACACACACACACACACACACACACACACACACACACACACACACACACACACACACACACACACACACACACACACACACACACACACACACACACACACACAGATACTGGAAAACATCCTTACCATGTTTGTGGCATTAAAATGTTCAGACAGCGTATGCATGGATGTATCTGGTCAGATAACCATCCTAGTAATAATCCTTTAAGAAACAGGTATATAGGTAATGATCCTTCAGAGAGAGAGAGACAGAGAGAGAGACAGAGAGAGAGACAGAGAGAGAGAGAAAGAGAGAGAGAGAGAGAGAGAAAGAGAGAGAGAGAGAGAGAGAGAGAGAGAGAGAGAGAGAGAGAGAGAGAGAGAGAGAGAGAGAGAGAGAAAGAGAGAGAGAGAGAGAGAGAGAGAGAGAAAGAGAGAGAGAGAGAGAGAGAGAGAGAGAGGGAGAGGCCAGAGATGTGGAGGAAACGAGATGGTATTCCAGAATGAGGCTCTTCCTCTCCTCTGCGAGTGATGTACTGAGTCTGTCTCTCTCCCTCCGTCCTCCTGCCTGAACCTACCAACCTAGTTATGCAATGCACTTCTGCCCAGAATCTCCCAGCCAATCAGAGAGGCTCTGCCTCAAACCAGCGAGAAACAAACACATACCGGTGTGTACACACATCTCACACACACACACATACAGATATTGGCACTTCAGACTACATTATTCCAAATGAGTGAACACCGGGGACGCCTATAGATTCAGCTTTACAATGAAACTATAGATAACACACACACACACACACACACACACACGTAAACACACACACACACACACACACACACATACACACACGTAAACACACACACACACGTAAACACACATACACACGTAAACACACACGTAAACACACACACACGTAAACACACATACACACGTAAACACACACATACACACGTAAACACACACGTAAACACACACACACACACGTAAACACACATACACATGTAAACACATACACACATGTAAACACACAAGTAAACACACACGTAAACACAGACGCACACGTAAACACGCACACACACGTAAACACACACACACACATAAACACACACACAAACACACACGTAAACACACATACAAACACACACGTAAACACACATACACACGTAAACACAAACACAAATCTCTACCAACCCAACAACTGTCTGTACTATAGATTAATGAACACTGTTATGGTCCTGTTGAAAGGCTGTGGATATCTCTCCACAGAGACTACAGTCAGCACTATACTATAGAGTGGATATCCCTCCACAGAGACTACAGACAGCACTATACTATAGAGTGGATATCCCTCCACAGAGACTACCAGTAGCACTATACTATAGAGTGGATATCTCTCCACAGAGACTACAGTCAGCACTATACTATAGAGTGGATATCCCTCCACAGAGACTACAGACAGCACTATACTATATAGTGGATATCCCTCCACAGAGACTACCAGTAGCACTATACTATAGAGTGGATATCTCTCTACAGAGACTACTGACAGCACTATACTATACTATAGAGTGGATATCTCTCCACAGAGACTACAGTCAGCACTATACTATAGAGTGGATATCCCTCCACAGAGACTACAGACATCACTATACTATACTATAGAGTGGATATCTCTCCACAGAGACTACAGTCAGCACTATACTATAGAGTGGATATCCCTCCACAGAGACTACAGGCAGCACTATACTATACTATAGAGTGGATATCTCTCCACAGAGACTACAGTCAGCACTATACTATAGAGTGGATATCCCTCCACAGAGACTACAGACAGCACTATACTATAGAGTGGATATCCCTCCACAGAGACTACCAGTAGCACTATACTATAGAGTGGATATCCCTCCACAGAGACTACAGACATCACTATACTATACTATAGAGTGGATATCTCTCCACAGAGACTACAGTCAGCACTATACTATAGAGTGGATATCCCTCCACAGAGACTACAGGCAGCACTATACTATACTATAGAGTGGATATCTCTCCACAGAGACTACAGTCAGCACTATACTATAGAGTGGATATCCCTCCACAGAGACTACAGACAGCACTATACTATAGAGTGGATATCCCTCCACAGAGACTACCAGTAGCACTATACTATAGAGTGGATATCCCTCCACAGAGACTACCAGTAGCACTATACTATAGAGTGGATATCCCTCCACAGAGACTACAGTCAGCACTATACTATAGAGTGGATATCCCTCCACAGAGACTACAGACAGCACTATACTATAGAGTGGATATCCCTCCACAGAGACTACCAGTAGCACTATACTATAGAGTGGATATCTCTCCACAGAGACTACCAGTAGCACTATACTATAGAGTGGATATCCCTCCACAGAGACTACAGACAGCACTATACTATAGAGTGGATACCCCTCCACAGAGACTACCAGTAGCACTATACTATAGAGTGGATATCTCTCCACAGAGACTACAGACAGCACTATACTATACTATAGAGTGGATATCCCTCCACAGAGACTACAGTCAGCACTATACTATAGAGTGGATATCTCTCCACAGAGACTACAGACAGCACTATACTATAGAGTGGATATCCCTCCACAGAGACTACCAGTAGCACTATACTATAGAGTGGATATCCCTCCACAGAGACTACCAGTAGCACTATACTATAGAGTGGATATCCCTCCACAGAGACTACAGTCAGCACTATATTATAGAGTGGATATCCCTCCACAGAGACTACAGACAGCACTATACTATACTATAGAGTGGATATCTCTCCACAGACTACAGACAGCACTATACTATAGAGTAGATATCCCTCCACAGAGACTACAGACAGCACTATACTATAGAGTGGATATCCCTCCACAGAGACTACAGACAGCACTATACTATAGAGTGGATATCCCTCCACAGAGACTACCAGTAGCACTATACTATAGAGTGGATATCTCTCCACAGAGACTACCAGTAGCACTATACTATAGAGTGGATATCCCTCCACAGAGACTACAGACAGCACTATACTATAGAGTGGATATCTCTCCACAGAGACTACCAGCAGTGTTGTCCATCTTCAACAGGGCAGGACTACATGGATAGCTCTGAGCCTGCAGGGCTTTATATCTGATAGCTCTGAGCCTGCAGGGCTTTATGACTGATAGCTCTGAGCCTGCAGGGCTTTATATCTGATAGCTCTAAGTCTGTAGGGCTTTATATCTGATAGCTCTGAGGCTTCAGGGCTTTATATCTGATAGCTCTAAGTCTGCCAGGGCTTTATATCTGATAGCTCTGAGCCTGCAGGGCTTTATATCTGATAGCTCTAAGTCTGTAGGGCTTTATATCTGATAGCTCTGAGGCTTCAGGGCTTTATATCTGATAGCTCTAAGTCTGCCAGGGCTTTATATCTGATAGCTCTGAGCCTGCAGGGCTTTATATCTGATAGCTCTAAGTCTGCCAGGGCTTTATATCTGATAGCTCTGAGCCTGCAGGGCTTTATATCTGATAGCTCTATGTCTGCCCGGGCTTTATATCTGATAACTCTCAGTCTGCAGGGCTTTATATCTGATAGCTCTGAGCTCTGAGCCTTCTGGGGCTTTATATCTGATAGCTCTGAGCTCTGAGTATTCTGGGGCTTTACACCTGATAGCTCTGAGCTCTGAGTCTTCTGGGGCTTTACACCTGATAGCTCTGAGACTTCTGGGGCTTTAATCACATCTATATCTAACTCTCATACCATATAACATTTATAAACCTCACTTTCCATCAGATATTAAGACAGTCTCATAGTAAAGCTAAATGCACAGATTATATCTGTTTAATAATAATATGTTATACAATTGCTTGTTAATGTGTGTAGTTTAGAATAATGACAGTTCTATCCATCTCTATTTATTCATACCGGTTTATTGTGTCTGAAATGGATTCACAGGCAGGTGTTGAGACATAGAGTAATGGTGAATGTAGAATGGGGGAGATGTAAATAGATAAATGTTGCATGGTTTAAAATATGGGGAACCAATGTGTGTGTGTGTGTGTGTGTGTGTGTGTGTGTGTGTGTGTGTGTGTGTGTGTGTGTGTGTGTGTGTTGGAGCATTGAGGGCCTCCTCTAGCTGGCTTGATAACGTCCAATGTGAAGGATTATGTTCTGCATCAGTAGAACATATTAGAACACTATAACACATGCAGAAATCCTTCTAAATGCACCACTAGTAAATCACAATAAAAAATCCCTTATAGTGGGGATATAAGGATGAATTGTTGTTGCTGAATGTAAAACAACAGCATTATTACAGACCGTCAAAGCATCCCAAATAATAGCTACGCACCCGAAATACCGTTAGACATTCCGGATTTTAAAAAATCCTGGAAAAACCAAAGTGCACAATTTAGTACTATTGCTCACATAGATACACAATACAACATTGAGGAGAGAAGGGGAGAGCGGGCAGGCATGAGGGATAAAACACGGCCTTAAGAGGGAATATGGTGAATTCTCTACAATCACCAGGGAAACATCGCAGAGCGTTAACCGCACAATCATCACCACCAAAACAGCATCAGCTACACACGGCCAGAGGACGAGACAACGGGAGGATTCAGGGGATACACTGTACATAAATACACATATATTGTACCAACGTCATTCATTTCACTGTGTGGCCATGTTGAAGATGCGATGGGGGTCCCGCTCTCAACGAACGAATGAACGCTCGCCTGCTCCCTCTCTCGCAAACGGTTGTGTTGCGCGAACTGGGCCTCGAGCGCCGGTCCGGTTAACGCGTACCGAGGATGAACATTAACAGAACGTTCACAAGCACCAGAACCGCGATCACAGTGAACACAACGAATGTCTGGACATCCAAGGCCATGGTGCAACGCTGCAAGGCGAGAGGGATGCGGCTGCTGCCGTGTCTGTGTGCTCCTTGTCCGGATGACGGGAGGCGCGCGCTGCTGCTCTGCTCCGGTCTCGACCGGGACTGTTTGAATTTAACGGTCCAGACAGCATCCACCATTTGGCTACAGATTGAAAAGAAAAAGACAGCGGAAAAAACGGCCTCCCAGGCTACGCCTCTTGTCTTCACCCTACACGCGCTATTGCAGCTCATAAAAGGCTCGGGGACAGATGCATCATCATCATCCTCACCATCATCATCCTCATCACCATCCGTCAGCAGCACCGATTATTCAACCTCGGGTCAACACCCGCCGGTGGTCGCTTTTTCTCCCCCTGAACCGACACTGTCAGGATTCAGGCCAGCTGACACTCAACAACACACGAGAGTATTGTCTGTCTGTCTTTCTGTCTGTCTGTCTGTCTGCGGGCTGCGCGCGAGCTGCTGAGCCTTCTGCTTGACTTGGACCGGAGAACAGAGAGAGAGCGGCTGTGAAGCAGAGCGAGCTTGAGAGGCGGTCCTGCCAGAATACTGATCAGCGCTCAGCTGCGAGACAACCGGGATCACTGACCACACAGGAGAGGAGGGAGGCGGAGGGACAGTGCTCGAAGCTCACAAACAATATTTACCTCTGAGTGAGGCCAAACCAAACCATAACCCTATTCAACCAAAAACCAAAACAACATCCTATCCACCTCACCTCTTAAATATGTTTTAGAATATCACATTTCTCTATTAATCATTTATCATGCCCAACCTTTATTATCCTCAACCTGTGATGAAGGTCAATTCATGTCAGATTTAATTAAAGGTTTTATTTCCCTGTGAAATTACCATTGGCATTTTCCTGACAGATTCTTACAGTAGGCCTAATCAATCTGACTCTATGCCCTAGGTGATCTAATTGACAGCCCTATAATTCCATAGATAGATTCTATAAACAATGGCAGACACAGCCCTATAACTCCATAGATAGATTCTATAAACAATGGCAAACATAGCCCTATAACTCCATAGATAGATTCTGTAAATAATGGCAGACATAGCCCTATAACTCCATATATATATTCTATAAACAATGGTAGACATAACCCTATAACTCCATAGATAGATTCTATAAACAATGACAGCCATAACCCTATAACTCCATAGATAGATTCTATAAACAATGGTAGACATAACCCTATAACTCCATAGATAGATTCTATAAACAATGGCAGACATAACCCTATAACTCCATGGATAGATTCTATAAACAATGGTAGACATAGGCCTATAACTCCATAGATAGATTCTATAAACAATGGCAGACATAACCCTATAACTCCACAGATAGATTCTATAAACAATGGCAGACATAACCCTATAACTCCATAGATAGATTCTATAAACAATGGCAGACATAACCCTATAACTCCATAGATAGATTCTATAAACAATGGCAGACATAACCCTAACACCCCGTAGATGTTGTATCGAAGACCACTCCTCTGCAGATGAACTACTTGTTCCAGGCCACGCCCCTTGGCACTTCACCTGTTCCCACACCTGTTGTCACTCCAGAATCACCACTCCTCAGGTTTTTCTCACTCTTCATCTTGCCCTCTAACATCTTGCCTTCACCTTTTCCCTTCCTGAACACACCAAATCCTTTGATGGTAATGCAACGGGTGGCATCTCTTTCCTTCCCTATTGTGTGTGATATAATCTGTACACGCCCAGTTGTTATAGTGCTATTACTGAACATATACTATACTGCCAGTTCCTCTAGTCTATTACTGAACATATACTATACTGCCAGTTCCTCTAGTCTATTACTGAACATATACTATACTGCCAGTTCCTCTAGTCTATTACTGAACATATACTATACTGCCAGTTCCTCTAGTCTATTACTGAACATATACTATACTGCCAGTTCCTCTAGTCTATTACTGAACATATACTATACTGCCAGTTCCTCTAGTCTATTACTGAACATATATTATACTGCCAGTTCCTCTAGTCTATTACTGAACATATACTATACTGCCAGTTCCTCTAGTCTATTACTGAACATATACTATACTGCCAGTTCCTCTAGTCTATTACTGAACATATATTATACTGCCAGTTCCTCTAGTCTATTACTGAACATATACTATACTGCCAGTTCCTCTAGTCTATTACTGAACATATACTATACTGCCAGTTCCTCTAGTCTATTACTGAACATTTATTATACTGCCAGTTCCTCTAGTCCAGGTATTCCCAAACTGGAAGGCCCGTATCCATAGAAACACATACCAGCTCTACTGGTAGTACTGCTACTACCAGCAGTAAAACACCTGCACCTGTCAACGACGCAAGTTGTTCTGCTTCCATGAGCACATCCAATGCTACCAACAGTAATTCTACATTTGTTGTTAGCCCAGCTAGCATGGACACTGATAGTTGTGAATCTGATGCAGTCAAAGAACTACTGCCCCCTTGCCCGGGAAAGCACCGAACAACAGACAGGGACGTTGGACCATCGAAGAGGTGCAAATATGATGAGAACTACAATTGATTTGGGGTTTCACTTATATTGGGAGTAGTGTGAAAAAGTATTATCTCACAATGCGATGAAACCTTCACTCTTGCGCAGACATTTAGAAACCAAACATGACTATTTGAAAAATAAGCCACAGGAGTTTTTGGAGCGAGAATAAAGACGACTTTCAAGTAGTAAGACATGTATAAAAGCAGCAAATACCATTAATAAGAAGGGGCTAGAAATGACTTATATGGTGAGCTACTGAGTGGCTAGGACAGGCATGCCTCATACTATTGTGGACGACTTAATATGGCTGGGACAATGCTGGGGGAAAAGGACAACAAAACTATACAGACAATGCCTTCATCAAACAACACTGTTTCACAATGCATCAGTGACATGGCAGGATATGTTTTGAAACAATTACTGCTTCGCATACAAGCCAGTGAATTCTATGTGTTACAGCTGGATGAGTCAACAGACGTGGTGGGCACAGCTCCTGGTATATGTCCGTTACGTTTATGGGGGGTCAATTAAGGAAGACATCCTCTTCTACAAACCACTGGAAACCAGGACAGCATGACAGGATATTTTGAAAGTACTGGACAGCTTTGTGACATCAAATGGACTTTGGTGGTCAAGATGTGTTGGTATCTGTACTGATGGCACAAAAACAATGACAGGGAGACATAGTGTAAGCAGTGGCTCCCGACGACACCTGGGTACACTGCAGCATCCACTGAGAGGCTCTTGCACGTTTTGGACACTACAGTGAAAATGGCTAACTTTGTTAAAGCAAGGCCCCTGAACTCTTGTGTATTTTCTGCACTATGCAATGATATGGGCAGCGACCATGTAACGCTTTTACAACATACAGAAGTGTGCTGGCTATCAAGGGGAAAAGTATTGACACATTTTTTTAAATTGAGAGACGAGCTTAAAATGTTCTTTACTGACCATCATTTTCACTTGTCTGACCACTTGCATGAAGACGAGTTTCTCACACGACTGGTCTATCTGGGTGATGTTTTTTCTCGCCTGAATGATCTGAATCAAGGATTACAGGGACACTCTGCAACTATATTCAATGTGCCGGACAAAACTGAGGCTATGATTAAGAAGTTGGAGCTGTCTGCATTAACAAGGACAACACACAGGTCTTTCCATCACTGCATGATTTTTTTTGTGCAAATGATCTCAAGCTTACGGACAATGTCAAATGTGATATAGCGAAGCACCTGAGAGAGTTGGGTGCGTATTTACGCAGGTACTTTCCCAAAACAGTTGGCACAAACAACTGGATTTGTTATCTCTTTCATTCCCTGTCTCCAGTCCACTTACTGATATCTGAACAAGAGAGCCTCATCGAAATTGCAACAAGCAGTTCTGTGAAATTTTAATTTGATCAGAAGCCAGTGCCAGATTTCTGGACAGGGCTGCACTCAGAGTATCCTGCCTTGGCAAATCGCGCTGTTAAGACACTGATGCCCTTTGCAACCACATACCTATGTGAGAGTGGATTCTCGAACTGCACGAGCATGACAAATAAAAACAGGCACAGACTGTGTGTGGAAAATGATTTAAGACTGAGACTCTCTCCAATACAACCCAACATTGCAGAGTTATGTGCATCCTTTCAAGCACAGCCTTCTCATTAACCTGTAGTTATTCACCATTTTAGATGAACAAATAAGGGTTTATCTGTAAGATGGTTAATTAAAGAGCAAAATGATTGATGATTATTATATTATTATTTGTGCCCTGGTCCTATAAGAGCTCTTTGTCACTTCCCACGAGCCGGGTTGTGACAACTCACACTCATTCTTATGTTTAATACATTTATTGTATACTGTGTGTGTGGCAGGCTTACAATGATGGCAAAAAAACAGCTGACCCTGGTGCTAGAGGGGGTACAGCTGACCCTGGTGCTAGAGGGGGTACAGCTGACCCTGGTGTAGAGGGGGTACTCAGCTGGAGATTGAATGTTTGAAGGGGTACGGCACTATAAAAAGTTTGGGAACCACTGCTCTAGTCTATTGCTAAACATGTATTGTGCTGTCATTTCTTCCAGTCTATTGCTAGAGGTTTTGGCAGTTCCCAGGAGAACGCTAACTGCCCAAATGGTGGTGGAGGAGGAATAATGGTCTGGGGCTGTTTTTCATGGTTCAGGTTAGGCCCCTTCGTTCCAGTGAAGGGAGATCTTAACGCTACAGCATACAATGACATTCTATATGATTTTGTGCTTCCAACTTTGTGGCAACAGTTGGGGAAGGCCCTTTCCTGTTTCAGCATGACAATGCCCCCGTGCACAAAGCGAGATCCAAATAGAAATGGTTTGTCGAGATCAGTGTGGAAGAACTTGACTGGCCTGCACAGAGCCCTGACCTCAACCCCATCGAACACCTTTGGGATGAATTGGAACGCCGACTGCAAGCCAGGCCTAATCACCCAACATCAGTGCCCGACCTCAATAATGCTGAAAGCAAGTCCCCGTAGCAATGTTCCAACATCTAGTGGAAAGCCTTCCCAGAAGAGTGGGGGTTGTTATAGCCACAAAGAACGGACCAACTACATATTAATGCTCATGATTTTCAAACAAGAGGTGTCTACATCCTTTTGAAGTTTGGTTAGTTGGTCTAGCAGCCCCTTCTCTTAAATGTTGTCAACTGGCATCTCAACTGAGATTTATCCTTGAGTTCTGTATTGAAAATCCAAATTCATTTTAATGATGAATCAGCTACTCTTGTAAAAATCCCACTCAATACCCTT
Source organism: Oncorhynchus kisutch (assembly GCF_002021735.2). Classification (NCBI taxonomy): domain Eukaryota; kingdom Metazoa; phylum Chordata; class Actinopteri; order Salmoniformes; family Salmonidae; genus Oncorhynchus; species Oncorhynchus kisutch. Next base: position 12,977,455 of record NC_034188.2, on the reverse strand, counting down.
TTATACCCCAGACAAAGATAGCCAAACTGACTAAAGACAATAATGTGCTGAAGAACTTGCTCTATTTGGATATATATCAGGACGATAGAAGGGCATCATCTTTGTTTCTCAGTAATGGCCCCATTGCATGAGAACCCTGATTTTCGACCTGGGATGGACAGATGCTTCTCAACATGGAAAAGTAAGGGCATCAATATTGTCGAACATATTGTTCAGGGTGATACAATTCTAACATTTGACCATATTGTTAGAAAATTTGGCATCTTTAAGAGTGACTTAAAAAAATTATTTCAAATTCTTAATTTCATAATTGCATCCAGATGGCTTCTCCATCTCTCCTATTGAGAACCTCTTGAATAATAAAGCAGCTGAAATCTACCACTCACCACTTTTATAATTTACTGGGCAATCTGAAGAAAGACAACACAGACACAACTAAGGTGATAGTGGAGGCTGATAGGCTCCCAATAGAGCTTGCAGACTCGGAAGAAAAATGTGTGTACAACCATCCCATTTTCTAGCTTGCAACTCAGCCTGGGAAATGCAATTTAAGATCCTACATCGACTGCATGTCACTCCTGTATCTAGACATAGAACGAACCCTAATTTGTCTCGTCTTTGTAATAAGCGTCAGGGTGTGGAAGGTTCTCTTACACATTGTTTCTGCCTTACATAAAGGACAATCCCACAGGTTCTTCAGGAGACAGATTCTGTTTTTGAATACCCTCCAGCTGAGTGCAACGTCTTGTATTCTAGGAGCCAGAGATGAGATGAGCTTACATTATGTTATTCACATCTTTTACACATTTTACTACATTGTGCAGAAAAATGTATTCTGCTGTGGATATCTGATCAGGCACCCTCATGGAGTGAATGGGAACAAAGGGTCATTGATTTATCTCCCAATGAGGCTTTCTCTACAGCGCATTGAATAATAAGCCTTATCAATTCCTTAAGTTGTGGGAACACTTCTTGAAGTATGTTGGCCAAAACAAAGCCCAAATATTCATGTGTAGGCTCTATGTAGACTAGGATCCTACTCTATATAGGCTCTATGCGGGCTATGATCCAACTCTATGTAGGCTATGATTCTACTCTATATAGGCTCTATGTGGGCTATGATCCTACTCTATGTAGGCTATGATCCTACTCTATATAGGCTCTATGTGGGCTATGATCCTACTCTATGTAGGCTATGATCCTACTCTATGTAAGCTATGATCCTACTCTATAAAGGCTCTATGTAGGCTATGATCCTACTCTATGTAGGCTATGATCCTACTCTATGTAGGCTATGATCCTACTCTATGTAAGCTATGATCCTACTCTATATAGGCTCTATGTAGGCTATGATCCTACTCTATGTAGGCTATGAACCTACTCTATGTAGGCTATGATCCTACTCTATGTAGGCTATGATCCTACTCTATGTAGGCTATGATCCTACTCTATGTAGACTATGATCCTACTCTATGTAGACTATGATCCTACTCTATGTAGACTATGATCCTACTCTATGTAGACTATGATCCTACTCTATGTAGACTAGGATCCTACTCTATGTAGGCTATGATCCTACTCTATGTAGACTATGATCCTACTCTATGTAGACTATGATCCTACTCTATGTAGACTATGATCCTACTCTATGTAGGCTATGATCCTACTCTATGTAGACTATGATCCTACTCTATGTAGGCTATGATCCTACTCTATGTAGACTATGATCCTACTCTATGTAGGCTATGATCCTACTCTATGTAGACTATGATCCTACTCTATGTAGACTATGATCCTACTCTATGTAGGCTATGATCCTACTCTATGTCTTTTTTATTTATTTATTTATCCGTTATTTTACCAGTTAAGTTGACTGAGAACACGTTCTCATTTGCAGCAACGACCTGGGGAATAGTTACAGGGGAGAGGAGGGTGATGAATGAGCCAATTGTAAACTGGGGATTATTAGGTGACCATGATGGTTTGAGAGCCAGATTGAAAATTTAGCCAGGACACCGGGGTTAACACCCCTACTTTTACGATAAGTGCCATGGGATCTTTAATGACCTCAGAGAGTCAGGACTCCCGTTTAACGTCCCATCCGAAAGACGGCACCCTACACAGGGCAGTGTCCCCAATCACTGCCCTGGGGCATTGGGATATTTTTTTTAGACCAGAGGAAAGAGTGCCTCCTACTGGCCCTCCAACACCACTTCCTGTAGACTATGTAGACTATGATCCTACTCTATGTAGACTCTAGGTAGGCTATGATCCTACTCTATGTAGACTCTGGGTAGGCTATGATCCTACTCTATGAAGGCTATGATCCTACTCTATGTAGGCTATGATCCTACTCTATGTAGACTCTAGGTAGGCTAGGATCCTACTCTATGTAGACTCTAGGTAGGCTAGGATCCTACTCTATGTAGACTCTGGGTAGGCTAGGATCCTACTCTATGTATGCTATGATCCTACTCTATGTAGACTCTGGGTAGGCTAGGATCCTACTCTATGTAGGCTATGATCCTACTCTATGTAGACTCTGGGTAGGATAGGATCCTACTCTATGTAGGCTATGATCCTACTCTATGTAGACTCTGGGTAGGCTAGGATCCTACTCTATGTAGGCTATGATCCTACTCTATGTAGGCTATGATCCTACTCTATGTAGGCTATGATCCTACTCTATGTAGGCTATGATCCTACTCTATGTAGGCTAGGATCCTACTCTATGTAGGCTAGGATCCTACTCTATGTAGGCTATGATCCTACTCTATGTAGGCTATGATCCTACTCTATGTAGGCTATGATCCTACTCTATGTAGGCTAGGATCCTACTCTATGTAGGCTATGATCCTACTCTATGTAGGCTAGGATCCTACTCTATGTAGGCTAGGATCCTACTCTATGTAGGCTATGATCCTACTCTATGTAGGCTATGATCCTACTCTATGTAGGCTAGGATCCTACTCTATGTAGACTATGATCCTACTCTATGTAGGCTATGATCCTACTCTATGTAGGCTAGGATCCTACTCTATGTAGGCTAGGATCCTACTTTATGTAGGCTATGATCCTACTCTATGAATGCTATTTGTTCAATGTTTTTATTTGTATTGTTGTCTTGTCTGTCTGTTTGTTTGACATCTTTATTCATCTATTTGCATATTTTTGTATCTGTTAGTTATGCTTTTTCTGTATGGTATATTGATATATTTATGACATATTGATATATATATATATATATATATATGATATATGATATATTGACATGCTATATTGATATATTTATGACATATTGATATATATATATATATATATATATATATATATGATATATGATATATTGACATGCTATATTGATATGATACCAAAATGTCATATCAAAACATTATATACATTTATCACAAATATATAATATAAATATATCATATATATATATCATGATACATGTATGATATATTTACATAGAGATGATATATTGATATGATATATTAATTTGATATATTTATGATATATTTATAGAAATATATATATGATATACTGATATGATATATTGATATTATATATCTATATATATCAAATCAATATAGCATATATAATTAAATATATCATTTAAATATACAATATCAATATATCATATCAGTATATCATATATAAATAAATATATCATAAATATATCAAATCAATATATCATATGAATAAATCATATCAATATATCAAATCAATATATCATGATATATATATGATCTATTTATATTATAATTTATGATAAATGTATATAATATATTGATATGACATTTTAATTTGATATATTGACATATTTATGATATGTTGATATGATATATTTATGAGTATTTGTCTTACTGTAAAAGCCACAAAAGTTAATACGAATAATAATATTACAAAATCAACACATCCCTAATACACCATAGACTGTAAAACACATCCCTATAACACCATAGACTGTAAAACACATCCCTATAACACCAGACTGTAAAACACATCCCTAATACACCATAGAATGTAAAACACATCCCTATAACACCAGACTGTAAAACACATCCCTATAACACCATAGACTGTAAAACACATCCCTATAACACCAGACTGTAAAACACATCCCTAATACACCATATACTGTAAAACACATCCCTATAACACCAGACTGTAAAACACATCCCTAATACACCATAGACTGTAAAACACATCCCTATAACACCATAGACTGTAAAACACATCCCTATAACACCAGACTGTAAAACACATCCCTAATACACCATAGAATGTAAAACACATCCCTATAACACCAGACTGTAAAACACATCCCTATAACACCATAGACTGTAAAACACATCCCTATAACACCAGACTGTAAAACACATCCCTAATACACCATATACTGTAAAACACATCCCTATAACACCAGACTGTAAAACACATCCCTAATACACCATAGACTGTAAAACACATCCCTAATACACCATAGACTGTAAAACACATCCCTATAACACCATAGACTGTAAAACACATCCCTATAACACCAGACTGTAAAACACAACCCTAATACACCATAGACTGTAAAACACATCCCTATAACACCAGACTGTAAAACACATCCCTAATACACCATAGACTGTAAAACACATCCCTAATACACCATAGACTGTAAAACACATCCCTATAACACCATAGACTGTAAAACACATCCCTATAACACCAGACTGTAAAACACATCCCTAATACACCATAGACTGTAAAACACATCCCTAATACACCATAGACTGTAAAACACATCCCTATAACACCATAGACTGTAAAACACATCCCTAATACACCATAGACTGTAAAACACATCCCTATAACACCAGACTGTAAAACACATCCCTAATACACCATAGACTGTAAAACACATCCCTAATACACCATAGACTGTAAAACACATCCCTATAACACCATAGACTGTAAAACACATCCCTATAACACCATAGACTGTAAAACACATCCCTATAACACCAGACTGTAAAACACATCCCTATAACACCATAGACTGTAAAACACATCCCTATAACACCAGACTGTAAAACACATCCCTATAACACCATAGACTGTAAAACACATCCCTATAACCCCATAGACTGTAAAACACATCCCTATAACACCATAGACTGTAAAACACATCCCTAATACACCAGACTGTAAAACACATCCCTAATACACCAGACTGTAAAACACAGCCCTAATATACCAGACTGTAAAACACATCCCTAATACACCATAGACTGTAAAACACATCCCTAATACACCATAGACTGTAAAACACATCCCTATAACACCATAGACTGTAAAACACATCCCTATAACACCAGACTGTAAAACACATCCCTAATACACCATAGACTGTAAAACACATCCCTATAACACCATAGACTGTAAAACACATCCCTAATACACCATAGACTGTAAAACACATCCCTATAACACCATAGACTGTAAAACACATCCCTATAACCCCAGACTGTAAAACACATCCCTAATACACCATAGACTGTAAAACACATCCCTATAACACCATAGACTGTAAGACACATCCCTATAACACCATAGACTGTAAGACACATCCCTATAACACCATAGACTGTAAAACACATCCCTATAACACCATAGACTGTAAAACACATCCCTAATACACCAGACTGTAAAACACATCCCTAATACACCAGACTGTAAAACACAGCCCTAATATACCAGACTGTAAAACACATCCCTAATACACCATAGACTGTAAAACACATCCCTAATACACCATAGACTGTAAAACACATCCCTATAACACCATAGACTGTAAAACACATCCCTATAACACCAGACTGTAAAACACATCCCTAATACACCATAGACTGTAAAACACATCCCTATAACACCATAGACTGTAAAACACATCCCTAATACACCATAGACTGTAAAACACATCCCTATAACACCATAGACTGTAAAACACATCCCTATAACCCCAGACTGTAAAACACATCCCTAATACACCATAGACTGTAAAACACATCCCTATAACACCATAGAATGTAAGACACATCCCTATAACACCATAGACTGTAAGACACATCCCTATAACACCATAGACTGTAAGACACATCCCTATAACACCATAGACTGTAACACACATCCCTATAACACCATAGACTGTAAGACACATCCCTATAACACCAGACTGTAAAACACATCCCTATAACACCATAGACTGTAAGACACATCCCTATAACACCATAGACTGTAAGACACATCCCTATAACACCATAGACTGTAAAACACATCCCTATAACACCATATACTGTAAGACACATCCCTATAACACCATAGACTGTAAGACACATCCCTATAACACCAGACTGTAAAACACATCCCTATAACACCATAGACTGTAAAACACATCCCTATAACACCATAGACTGTAAAACACATCCCTATAACACCATAGACTGTAAGACACATCTTTATAACACCATAGACTGTAAGACACAGATAAAGAATATAGAAAGCTCAGTTCTATAATAGGTTGTATCGGCAGCGTGCAAATCCATTATTACAAGCAAGGGTGACCCCTGCAGCGCATTTGACCCCTGTGCCTGCACCTCATTGTTGGTGGATGAAGAGGGGCACAATATGGTCATGAATTAATTCATGCAGGAGGATAATCTCTCTGCGTTCCGCTACAGGCCGGCCCCAGCTATGGCTTTCACACTGTGTGTGTGTGTGTGTGTGTGTGTGTGTGTGTGTGTGATCCACATTCTCTAAACAGCTTTGCAATGCAGCTAGGCTACAGATCAAAGAATATTAGGTAAACAATAAAACCAGTGAAATCCACTACATCATAGGTTTATTAAGGGGCAATATACTATACAATCAATAGGAGGGTTTTTACACCACATGCACCTATACATGCCGAGGAAAAATCCCATCCCCAAACTGCTTTCAGCAGAGCTAACAGAAGCCTTATGACAGCATCAGGGCTGGAATATGCCAGAGTTTTCTCAAAAAACCTTTTCCTCTCCCCGTCTGTCTATCTCATGCGTAGTCGCAGTTACATAAGGCTGGGAGCACTCTCTCGCTCTCTCTCGGTGTGTGTGTGGCTCTTTGGGCACTCTGCTCCATCCCTGACATTTAGACAACAAAGGTCACATCTGAAAATCTAAATCTACACAGACAGCCCTGCTAATGCTTCATGAATAAAACACACACACACACACACACACACACACACACACACACACACACACACACACACACACACACACACACACACACACACACACACACACACACACACACACACACACACACACACACACACACACACAAACTCATGCATATCCAGGGAAGGGGAGCTTGTCAAACGGTCTCATCTCCTCAGCGGGAAGACAGTCAATAGAGAGGCGTCCTGATACATGTCTATGTAAGTACGGGTCAACTTTGAACTACTGTTACGTGTGTGAGCTAAGCACAGCGTCAGCATATAAAACTCATTTTATGACTACTAAAGATGCCAATTTAAATACTGCATTTCCATAATGATGGAGGAGGGGGGGGCGCTTAGTTGTATTTGATACAAGTAAAGTGAGACTAAATAGTTTATTTTATTGTACGGTCGTTGTTGGTGCACATATAGTATAATTACAATTATACGGTTCTGACTTGGTGTACAGGGAGAATCCTGTAACAATGGCCCATGTTCTGAATTCTGTCGCTAGCTATCCCATAAAGCCATTGCCTAAAACCACATAACTTCTTCTAAATTTGGCAGCGCAACAAATCCAACGGCAAAATAAAAAGTGCTCCGCACGCAGCCGCAAACAGGTTCCTCCATTGCTACGTTAGAGGTTCTTCCAGGAACCCCTCTGGCTGTTAAAATGGCTCTAATTTATTTTATTTTATTTATTAGTAGTTGTTGTATTCGCCCAACACCTATTATTTGCCCAACACCCGTACTTGTATTGGCCAATCACAGTTGGCCATTCCCCATGCATCTTACTGAGCTCCAGTCGTCAGAGTGAGACCGTGGTATGAAGAGAATTAGTCATTGAACTGTTCTTCACCAATCTGCATTTGACCTGTGTTTAGTGTGTGCATCTACTTGTATGTAGTGTCTGACATGCCATTGCATGTTGTCGTTGAGTGTTGCTAAGGCAGTCAAGTTCATATCTACCATGTTTAACACGACTATAGGTATAAACAGACAATACAAACAGCATACATTTCCCTTGACACAATACATGTGAGCTTCAGCACCAGGTCTAACGAGCCAATATTACTGGCTAACATTACTGGCTAACATTACTGGCTAACATTACTGGCTAATATTACTGGCTAATATTACTGGCTAACATTACTGGCTAACATTACTGGCTAACATTACTGGCTAACATTACTGGCTAATATTACTGGCTAATATTACTGGCTAACATTACTGGCTAACATTACTGGCTAACATTACTGGCTAACATTACTGGCTAACATTCTGGCTTAGCTGGCTAGCAATAGCATGGCACACATTTGCCTTATGTACAGTCCCTTCAGAAAGTTTTCAGACTCTTTCCATATTTTGTTGTGTTACAAAGTGGGATTAAAATGGGTTAATTTGTAATTTTCTGTCAAACGATATACACAAAATAATATGTAATGTCAAAGTGGAAGAAAAATGTAAACATTTGTAAAAGAATGATGAAAAATACATCTTGATTCGATAAGTATTCGACCCCCTGAATCAATACATGTTAGATTCACATTTTGGCAAGCCTAAATCACCAAGCTTACTGGTTGTTTACGGCAGTATCTTGCCAGGTTGTTTACAGCAGTATCTTGCCAGGTTGTTTACAACAGTATCTTGCCAGGTTGTTTACAACAGTATCTTGCCAGGTTGCTTACAACAGTATCTTGCCAGGTTGTTTGCAACAGTATCTTGCCAGGTTGTTTACAACAGTATCTTGCCAGGTTGTTTACAACAGTATCTTGCCAGGTTGTTTACAACAGTATCTTGCCAGGTTGTTTACGGCAGTATCTTGCCAGGTTGTTTACAGCAGTATCTTGCCAGGTTGTTTACAACAGTATCTTGCCAGGTTGTTTACGGCAGTATCTTGCCAGGTTGTTTACAGCAGTATCTTGCCAGGTTGTTTACAACAGTATCTTGCCAGGTTGTTTACAACAGTATCTTGCCAGGTTGTTTACAACAGTATCTTGCCAGGTTGTTTACAACAGTATTTTGCCAGGTTGTTTACAACAGTATCTTGCCAGGTTGTTTACGGCAGTATCTTGCCAGGTTGTTTACAGCAGTATCTTGCCAGGTTGTTTACAACAGTATCTTGCCAGGTTGTTTACAACAGTATCTTGCCAGGTTGTTTACAACAGTATCTTGCCAGGTTGTTTACAACAGTATCTTGCCAGGTTGTTTACAACAGTATTTTGCCAGGTTGTTTACAACAGTATCTTGCCAGGTTGTTTACAACAGTATCTTGCCAGGTTGTTTACAACAGTATCTTGCCAGGTTGTTTACAACAGTATCTTGCCAGGTTGTTTACAACAGTATCTTGCCAGGTTGTTTACAACAGTATCTTGCCAGGTTGTTTACGGCAGTATCTTGTCAGGTTGTTTACGGCAGTATCTTGTCAGGTTGTTTACAGCAGTATCTTGCCAGGTTGTTTACGGCAGTATCTTGTCAGGTTGTTTACGGCAGTATCTTGTCAGGTTGTTTACAGCAGTATCTTGTCAGGTGTGTGTGTGTGTGTGTGTGTGTGTGTGTGTGTGTGTGTGTGTGTGTGTGTGTGCGTGTGTCTAGAGCGAATAAGAGACTCCACCATGTTTTATTCTGCTGTAGCCTGTTAGTAAATTATTCTACTTATTCTGTTGTAGCCTGTTAGTAGATTATTCTACTTATTCTGCTGTAGCCTGTTAGTAAATTATTCTACTTATTCTGCTGTAGCCTGTTAGTAAATTATTCTATTTGAGGCTCATGATTTGGTAATGGAGGGAGAAAGACCAGGCACCCCACCCTCCCCATTTCCCTTCTGAACAGACTGCTTCTTTTATCTCCCCTCCCTATCCCCACGACAACCACAATTCCCCTTCCACCCCCCCCCCTCGCCGCCCTGGACAACCACGCTGACTTCCTGCATCCTCCCGACCTCAGAGAAACGCTACACAGACCCAGACACACACACAAAACACCTAAAAATAAAATGCTGGATGCAGCACAGTGATGTCACCATTGTTTAGCCATCAGCTGTTTATTCATTTAAGATGTAGCAGTATCAAATCCGTGTAGAAAGAGGGTCAGAGAGAGATGACAGAGAGAACAGAGAGAGAGATAACATAGAAAACAGAGAGAGATGAGAGAGACAACAGAGAGAGATGAGAGAGACAACAGAGAGAGATGAGAGATAAAACAGAGAGAGATGAGAGAGAGAACAGAGAGAGATGAGAGAGAGAACAGAGAGAGATCAGAGAGAGATGAGAGATATAACATAGAAAACAGAGAGAGATGAGAGACAACAGAGAGAGATGAGAGAGACAACAGAGAGAGATGAGAGAGAACAGAGAGAGATGAGAGAGAGAACAGAGAGAGATAACAGAGAGAGATGAGAGAGACAACAGAGAGAGATGAGAGAGAGAACAGAGAGAGATGAGAGAGACAACAGAGAGAGATGAGAGAGAGAACAGAGAGAGATGAGAGAGACAACAGAGAGAGATGAGAGAGACAACAGAGAGAGATGAGAGAGACAACAGAGAGAGATGAGAGAGACAACAGAGAGAGATGAGAGATAAAACAGAGAGAGATGAGAGAGAGAACAGAGAGAGATGAGAGAGAGAACAGAGAGAGATCAGAGAGAGATGAGAGATATAACATAGAAAACAGAGAGAGATGAGAGAGACAACAGAGAGAGATGAGAGAGAACAGAGAGAGATGAGAGAGAGAACAGAGAGAGATAACAGAGAGAGATGAGAGAGACAACAGAGAGAGATGAGAGAGAGAACAGAGAGAGATGAGAGAGACAACAGAGAGAGATGAGAGAGAGAACAGAGAGAGATGAGAGAGACAACAGAGAGAGATGAGAGAGACAACAGAGAGAGATGAGAGAGACAACAGAGAGAGATGAGAGAGAACAGAGAGAGATGAGAGAGAGAACAGAGAGAGATGAGAGAGAGAACAGAGAGAGATGAGAGAGACAACAGAGAGAGATGAGAGAAAGAGAGATGACAGAGAGAGATGAGAGAGAGAACAGAGAGAGATGAGAGAGAACAGAGAGAGATGAGAGAGACAACAGAGAGAGATAAGAGGTCGAGATTAGGGGATCTGGGTCCTACGGCAGATTACCTGCTGGAGGAAATAGATAGGCCACTTGTTTTCTTTCAAATATGTTCCTCAACCCAGAACCCTGAAGGATAACTGTTGAGCTGCATTGCAGAGAGATTCCCTGAATGTCTCCATCAAGACAGAACTGAAGGTGGGAACAAACATCCCCTGAAGATGGAAAAGTTGATTCTCAGCAAAAGGTTTCTCAGAGAATGTGGCAGCGCAGAGTTCCCCAAAGTTAGGAATAATCAAGAAGAAAGTCATGTGTTCATTCCCACATGATAACACTGCAGTTATATCTGCATTAATGAGTTCCCACATGATAACACTGCAGTTATATCTGCATTAATGAGTTCCCACATGATAACACTGCAGTTATATCTGCATTAATGAGTTCCCACATGATAACACTGCAGTTATATCTGCATTAATGAGTTCCCACATGATAACACTGCAGTTATATCTGCATTAATGAGTTCCCACATGATAACACTGCAGTTATATCTGCATTAATGAGTTCCCACATGATAACACTGCAGTTATATCTGCATTAATGAGTTCCCACATGATAACACTGCAGTTATATCTGCATTAATGAGTTCCCACATGATAACACTGCAGTTATATCTGCATTAATGAGTTCCCACATGATAACACTGCAGTTATATCTGCATTAATGAGTTCCCACATGATAACACTGCAGTTATATCTGCATTAATGAGTTCCCACATGATAACACTGCAGTTATATCTGCATTAATGAGTTCCCACATGATAACACTGCAGTTATATCTGCATTAATGAGTTCCCACATGATAACACTGCAGTTATATCTGCATTAATGAGTTCCCACATGATAACACTGCAGTTATATCTGCATTAATGAGTTCCCACATGATAACACTGCAGTTATATCTGCATTAATGAGTTCCCACATGATAACACTGCAGTTATATCTGCATTAATGAGTTCACACATGATAACACTGCAGTTATATCTGCATTCATGAGTTTTCACATGATAACACTGTAGTTATATCTGCACCTACTGTAAGATACTTAACCAAGTCCTACTGTAAGATACTTAACCAAGTCCTACTGTAAGATACTTAACCAAGTCCTACTGTAAGATACTTAACCAAGTCCTACTGTAAGATACTTAACCAAGTCCTACTGTAAGATACCTAACCAAGTCCTACTGTAAGATACCTAACCAAGTCCTACTGTAAGATACCTAACCAAGTCCTACTGTAAGATACCTAACCAAGTCCTACTGTAAGATACCTAACCAAGTCCTACTGTAAGATACCTAACCAAGTCCTACTGTAAGATACTTAACCAAGTCCTACTGTAAGATACCTAACCAAGTCCTACTGTAAGATACTTAACCAAGTCCTACTGTAAGATACCTAACCAAGTCCTACTGTAAGATACTTAACCAAGTCCTACTGTAAGATACTTAACCAAGTCCTACTGTAAGATACTTAACCAAGTCCTACTGTAAGATACCTAACCAAGTCCTACGGTAAGATACTTAACCAAGTCCTACTGGACTATAGCTAACCAAGTCCTACTGTAAGATACCTAACCAAGTCCATTGAGAAGTGTCTATACCCATTCTCCCCACTGAGGGTGATGGCAGGACTTTCCACAGTACAGATGTGACAAAACCATCCATGTTAGGAATGGGCAGGATACCTAGAAATGAGCTTGGTGTTGTTTTCCAGTGTACTGCCTGTGAGTGGAGCACTGGGCTGCTCCTGTCAACACCCATCAGCCCACCTGGGATCCCCCACATATGAGAAGAACACATTCCCATTCACAGGAGTACAGAAGAAACTCTGGAACGGCCTAGACATTCTAGAACCATGCAGTACAGTGCACACATACAGACACACACACACACACACACACACACACACACACACACACACACACACACACACACACACACACACACACACACACACACACACACACACACACATACACACACACACACACATACACACACACACACACACACACACACACACACACACACATACACACACACACACACACACACATACACACACACACACACATACACACACACACACACACACACATACACGCACACATGCCTGGTATAGTACAGTGCGTACAGTCCACATGTAGCGTTGGAACAGGATGTGTAGCGTTGGAACAGGATATGTAGTGTTGGAACAGGATGTGTAGCATTGGAACAGGATATGTAGCATTGGAACAGGATGTGTAGCGTTGGAACAGGATATGTAGTGTTGGAACAGGATGTGTAGCATTGGAAGAGGATGTGTAGCGTTGGAATAGAATGTGTAGCGTTGGAACAGGATGTGTAGCGTTGGAACAGGATGTGTAGCATTGGAACAGGATATGTAGTGTTGGAACAGGATGTGTAGCGTTGGAACAGGATGTGTAGCGTTGGAACAGGATGTGTAGCGTTGGAACAGGATATGTAGCGTTGGAACAGGATGTGTAGCGTTGGAACAGGATGTGTAGCGTTGGAACAGGATATGTAGCGTTGGAACAGGATGTGTAGCGTTGGAACAGGATATGTAGTGTTGGAACAGGATGTGTAGTGTTGGAACGTTGGAACAGGATGTGTAGCATTGGAAGAGGATGTGTAGCGTTGGAACAGGATGTGTAGCGTTGGAACAGGATGTGTAGCGTTGGAACAGGGTGTGTAGTGTTGGAACAGGATGTGTAGTGATGGAACAGGATGTGTAGTGTTGGAACGTTGGAACAGGATGTGTAGCGTTGGAACAGGATATGTAGCATTGGAAGAGGATGTGTAGCGTTGGAAAAGGATGTGTAGCGTTGGAACAGGATGTGTAGCATTGGAACAGGATGTGTAGCGTTGGAACAGGATGTGTAGTGTTGGAACAGGATGTGTAGTGTTGGAACGTTGGAACAGGATATGTAGCATTGGAACAGGATGTGTAGTGATGGAACAGGATGTGTAGTGTTGGAACGTTGGAACAGGATATGTAGCGTTGGAACAGGATGTGTAGTATTGGAACGTTGGAACAGGATGTGTAGCATTGGACCAGGATGTGTAGCGTTGGAACAGGATGTGTAGCGTTGGAACAGGATGTGTAGCGTTGGAACAGGATGTGTAGCGTTGGAACAGGATGTGTAGTGTTGGAACAGGATATGTAGCGTTGGAACAGGATGTGTAGCGTTGGAACAGGATATGTAGCGTTGGAACAGGATGTGTAGCGTTGGAACAGGATATGTAGTGTTGGAACAGGATGTGTAGCGTTGGAACAGGATGTGTAGTGTTGGAACGTTGGAACAGGATATGTAGTGTTGGAACAGGATATGTAGCGTTGGAACAGGATGTGTAGCGTTGGAATAGAATGTGTAGCGTTGGAACATGATGTGTAGCGTTGGAACATGATGTGTAGCGTTGGAACAGGATGTGTAGCGTTGGAACAGGATGTGTAGCATTGGAACGTTGGAACAGGATGTGTAGCGTTGGAACAGGATATGTAGCGTTGGAACAGGATGTGTAGCATTGGAATAGAATGTGTAGCGTTGGAACAGGATGTGTAGCGTTGGAACAGGATGTGTAGTGTTGGAACAGGATGTGTAGCATTGAAACAGGATATGTAGCGTTGGAACAGGATGTGTAGCGTTGGAACAGGATGTGACTCGGTTCAGAGGAAGAGAGATTCAGAGGAAGAGAGGTTCAGAGGAAGAGAGATTCAGAGGAAGAGAGGTTCAGAGGAAGAGAGGTTCAGAGGAAGAGAGGTTCAGAGGAAGAGAGATTCAGAGGAAGAGAGGTTCAGAGGAAGAGAGATTCAGAGGAAGAGAGGTTCAGAGGAAGAGAGATTCAGAGGAAGAGAGGTTCAGAGGAAGAGAGATTCAGAGGAAGAGAGGTTCAGAGGAAGAGAGGTTCAGAGGAAGAGAGGTTCAGAGGAAGAGAGATTCAGAGGAAGAGAGGTTCAGAGGAAGAGAGATTCAGAGGAAGAGAGGTTCAGAGGAAGAGAGATTCAGAGGAAGAGAGGTTCAGAGGAAGAGAGGTTCAGAGGAAGAGAGGTTCAGGGGAAGAGAGGTTCAGAGGAAGAGAGGTTCAGGGGAAGAGAGGTTCAGAGGAAGAGAGGTTCAGGGGAAGAGAGGTTCAGAGGAAGAGAGATTCAGAGGAAGAGAGGTTCAGAGGAAGAGAGATTCAGGGGAAGAGAGGTTCAGGGGAAGAGAGGTTCAGAGGAAGAGAGGTTCAGAGGAAGAGAGGTTCAGAGGAAGAGAGGTTCAGAGGAAGAGAGGTTCCCACAACCCCTTATCATCAGTGATGCTTAGTTCTTACCCTTCTGGAAACAGATAGTCTGAGTCTGACTAATACACCTATACTGAGGAATCTACACTGAAGAAGACAGTGTACGAGGTTTGAAGTCAGTGTGCGAGGTTTGAAGACTGTGTGTGAGGTTTGAAGACAGTGTGTGTGAGGTTTGAAGACTGTGTGTGAGGTTTGAAGACAGTGTGTGAGGCTTGAAGACAGTGTGCTAGGTTTGAAGACAGTGTGTGTGAGGTTTGAAGACAGTGTGCGAGGTTTGAAGACAGTGTGCGAGGTTTGAAGACAGTGTGTGAGGTTTGAAGACAGTGTGTGATGTTTGAAGACAGTGTGCGAGGGTTGAAGACAGTGTGTGAGATTTGAAGACAGTGTGTGAGGTTTGAAGACAGTGTGTGTGAGGTTTGAAGACAGTGTGTGTGAGGTTTGAAGACAGTGTGTGTGAGGTTTGAAGACAGTGTGTGTGAGATTTGAAGACAGTGTGCGAGGTTTGAAGACAGTGTGCGAGGTTTGAAACAGTGTGCGAGGGTTGAAGACAGTGTGTGAGATTTGAAGACAGTGTGTGTGAGGTTTGAAGACAGTGTGTGAGGTTTGAAGACAGTGCATGTGACGTTTGAGGTCACAGAGATGCGCATCACCTGCACTGGGTGATTAAATGAACACGCCTGAGCAGAGTAGTAATGTGTGTGTTCTCCCTCATCTGTGAGTCCTGCTCTGCTCTCTGCGTGCTAACTGCTGACTCATGTAGCTCATAATGACTGCAGTTGCATCATCTGATTAGACAAGCTCAGGTTGGCCTAAAGTGACTTGGCCACTGTTAACCTGTACTGATGCTGCTGGCCACTGTTAACCTCTACTGATGCTGCTGGCCAGTTCAGCCAGTGGTACTATGATAGTCTGATGGGAGAGCTTTAGGCTTCCGGCTTTAGGCAGAGCAGCGGCAACAGAGAATACTACCCTGTTACTACACTGTTATTAACATGAGAGGAGCTGAAAGGAGAAGGGAGAAGGGGGGCGAGGAGAGAGAGGACAGGAGCATGGAGAGGAGGGAGCAGAGGAGGGAGGAGAGGAGGGAGTGGAGAGAGGAGAGAGAGGAGAGAGGAGAGGAGAAGAGGGAGGAGAGGAGAGGAGGGAGTGGAGAGAGGAGAGAGAGGAGAGAGAGGAGAGGAGAAGAGAAGATAAGAGAAGATAAGACAAAAGAAGATGACAAGAGAGGAGAAGAGGAGTTTATTGAAATGAAAGCGAGGCGTCAGCATTAGCAGCTAATCCACTGCAGTGAGGAAGCTTTCTCTTTCTGCCTTGGGTCTGTGGGCTTCACTAGTCTGACGGGAGAAGGGGGGGCCATCAACAAACACATCTCTCCCTCTCCTTTATCTCTCTGGCCATCAACAAACACAACTCTCCCTCTCCTTTATCTCTCTGGCCATCAACAAACACATCTCTCCCTCTCCGTTATCTCTCTGGCCATCAACAAACACAACTCTCCCTCTCCGTTATCTCTCTGGCCATCAACAAACACAACTCTCCCTCTCCTTTATCTCTCTGGCCATCAACAAACACAACTCTCCCTCTCCTTTATCTCTCTGGCCATCAACAAACACATCTCTCCCTCTCCTTTCTTCTCTGTACATCCCCCCCATCTCTCCCTCTCCTTTCTTCTCTGTACATCCCCCCATCTCTCTCTCTCACCCACACACTCTATTTAACTCACACTTAAAAAGGCTTTCTAAAGATAGAATCCTGAAGATAAACAGGAAACACACAGTGTCATGGCAACAGAATGGAACTGACATCAAACACTGTTCAACTCCAGAATGGTTGTGGTGGCAAAATACAGTTTTACCTCCAGCAGTGTGTGTGTGTGTGTGTGTGTGTGTGTGTGTGTGTGTGTGTGTGTGTGTGTGTGTGTGTGTGTGTGTGTGTGTGTGTGTGTGTGTGTGTGTGTGTGTGTGTGTGTGTGTGTACACTTCCAGCTCATTAATCGTTAGACTCAGAGTCTCTCCTTCAGATAAGATTCCTTGGGGCCCCGTCTTCATCAAAGGGCCTTTCTCTGAGATACTGGGTTTGGGCCCCAAAGCATTCTTTGTGTTTGTGTGTGTGCATGCGTGCGTGTGTGTGTGTGCGTGTGCGTGTGTGTGTGTGTGTGTATGTGCGTGTGCGTGTGTGTGTATGTGCGTGTGTGTGTGCGTGCGTGCGTGCGTGCGTGCGTGCGTGTGTGTGTGTGTGTGTGTGTGTGTGTGTGTGTGTGTGTGTGTGTGTGTGCGTGTGTGTGTGTGTGTGCGTGCATGCGTGTGTCTGTGCCTTTTTCTGACTACCTCCCAAAGGAGCATGGCCTATAGATGGGTTGGTTGTTTAGCAACAAAAGCGACAGGTGCGTAACTATGGGACAGAACAGACAGGTTTGACTTAGACTGTAACCTATATTTAATCTCCAATATTTATTGAAAACATAAATAAAGTTGCACAATGTGCACTTGTCTCTCAAATACATCGTTACACTTGTTGGTTAGCTAGCAAATGTATTTTAGCCATATTAGCATAGACCTGACAGTCAAAACACCTCAAAACAAGACATGGTATCAAGAACAAGATCAAACGAGCTGAAACAAGACACTTATGATTACATTTTGTAAAAATATATATTTAAAAAAATAGCAGAGACCCTTATCCAGAGAGGCTTACAGGAGAGGGTTAAGTGCCTTGCTCCAGGGCACATTGGCAGATTTTTCAATTTGTCGCCTCGGGGATTTCAACCAGCGATCTTTCGGTTACTGGCCTAATGTTCTTAACCGCTAGGCTAACTGCCGCCACATGGCAGATTCTTGTCATTGTTGCTAGCTATCTGGCTATCCAGAACCATAACAACATGACCTTCTGCCCCTTTGAAGCGTGGACATCGCTTTTGTGATGTTGTCAGCTAATCTGTCTATAGGGAATAGGGTGCCATTTGGGATGCACACAGTGACTTATGACTGAACATGCTAACAGTCTAACAGGTTAACATGCTAAAATGCTAACAGGCTAACATGCTAACAGGCTAACATGCTAACAGGCTAGCATGCTAACATGCTAACAGGCTAACAGGCTAGCATGCTAACATGCTAACAGGCTAATATAGTGACATTACAGGATATGGTGGGCAGTGACTCACGATGTTGACTTGTAGTGGACCAGAGCCTGTTCTGAGCAGTCTCCTCCTGCAGCTGCCAGCCTCTCCAACACCAAGACACACTGAGGATGACTGGGAGTCTGCTGTAGGGGACAGGCACACAAACAGTTCAACCACCACACACACACAAGCATGCATACACCAACATGCAAACACTGACACAGGCAGGCAACACCCCCCCCCCCACACACACACACACACACACTCATGTAGTACCTGTGTGTCCCGGGAACAGGGCCAGAGTGGTGAGGGTGCTGGGGGGGAGAGGGAGGGAGTGACACCTCTGAAGAGACACTCTGAGGGGGGGCTCTAAAGGTGGCGCCCCCAGGGGACGAGACAGGGCCTGGAACACACTGGACAGTTACGCAAGCACACACGCACAGACACACACACACGCAAGCAAGCACAAACACCCACCCAACACATACAGCTTCTACACCTGCATTGCTTGCTGTTTGGGGTTTTAGGCTGGGTTTCTGTACAGCACTTTGAGATATCAGCTGATGTACGAAGGGCTATATAAATTAATTTGATTTGATGTACAGAAACCCCCAACATTACATCTTCTTTTATACTCAATATAGAACATTTAAACCCCACAGTATATTCTGGTGCATTGGTTCTGAGTGCATGTATCAGACAACCTTGTGATATGAATCATTCCTACCAGTCAGGTGATACAATGTGAATCATTCCTACCAGTCAGGTGATACAATATGAATCATTCCTGCCAGTCAGGTGATACAATATGAATCGTTCCTACCAGTCAGGTGATATAATATGAATCATTCCTACCAGTCAGGTGATACAATATGAATCATTCCTACCAGTCAGGTGATACAATATGAATCATTCCTACCAGTCAGGTGATATAATATGAATCATTCCTACCAGTCAGGTGATACAATATGAATTATTCCTACCAGTCAGGTGATACAATATGAATCATTCCTGCCAGTCAGGTGATACAATATGAATCATTCCTACCATTCAGGTGATACAAAATGAATCATTCCTACCAGTCAGGTGATACAATATCAATAATTCCTACCAGTCAGGTGATACAATATGAATCATTCCTACCAGTCAGGTGAATAAGTCTCCAGGTGAAAAGTTCAGAGGGTGAGTTATTATAATGAGGGAATAATGAATGGACAGAACGTAGCGGTGATGCAGAAAATTGGCCACGGACAGAGGAAGAGTGAAAGTGAGAAAGTGAGAGTAGAGAGAGAGAGAGTAGAGAGAGAGAGAGAGAGAGAGAGAGAGAGAGAGTAGAGAGAGAGAGAGAGAGTAGAGAGAGAGAGAGAGAGAGAGTAGAGAGAGAGAGAGTAGAGAGAGAGAGAGTAGAGAGAGAGAGAGAGAGAGAGTAGAGAGAGTAGAGAGAGAGAGAGAGAGAGAGCGACAGGGAGACAGAGAGAGAGAGCAGAGGAAGAGCAGCTAAAGGAGAGGCAGATATATGAATACAGACTTGTAGAAATGGGCCAGAGCGTGCAGCATTGTTGTAGAGTAGGAGTGTATAAATACAATGCGTGGTATGGTTGATTCATTAGGACTACAGCCTATATTTAACTGAAAGTTGGCAGAGACTACTGGTCAGTCTCCACACACACTCCCACTTTCATTCTCTCAGCAGTGGGATAGTGTGTGTGTGTGTGTGTGTGTGTGTGTGTGTGTGTGTGTGTGTGTGTGTGTGTGTGTGTGTGTGTGTGTGTGTGTGTGTGTGTGTGTGAGGTCTTACTCTGTGACTCTGCCCAGGGTGTATCTCCATGGTAACGGAGGGCTCTATGACAGAGCAAGGCCTGGCCAGACCGCCTGTCCGTCTCTGCCCTGGAGAGAGGTGCATCATGGGACCAGGCCTGCGTCTGTGCCGACACAGATAGCCCCCCTTGGCCTGCTGGGTAACAGCAAACACACAGCCCTCTGGGAAGGGACTGCAGACTCGGAGGTCGACCAGGGCTGAGGAGGGACGGGGGCGAGGGTGGGGGGGCTTGGGAGGGTCAGGGGTCTTCACTGGACAAGAACAGGACTGGACTGACTTGGGTCTCTTCAAAACACTGCCTGATAGAGCTCCCTAAACAATCAATCAATTAATTAATCAATAAATCCATCAATCAACTGGTTATATAAAACATTTCCATCTAACTCCATTCACAACCCTGATTTCCATAGTTAGTTTCCATTTTATTTTCCTTAGAGGAGAATCCACTGTTAGACCAAGCCCAGTACTACTATAACTCGCTGTAGTGCAGTACAGGAGGGACTGACATGTCCTGACTTGCTGTGAGAGAGAGACCAGAGGGGAGATCAGATGAGTAATCTGAACACGGTGTGGGGGGAGGGAGGTGTGTGTGTAGCTGCAGTTAGAGTGTGGGCATTCTCACACACACACACACACTGTTTTCCGTTGCACATATTTGCACTACAACTCCTGATTTTACTAACGGACGACTGGAAAATGAGTTGACCAGCTGAGCCAGGTGCTCTGGAGCTGGAATAGAATTACATATCTGGAATGTCTAAGGGAACCGCGAGGACTGGGTTTGAATAGATTACATATCTGGAATGTCTAAGGGAGTCGTGAGGACTGGTTTTGAATAGAATACATATCTGGAATGTCTAAGGGAGCCATGAGGACTGGACTTTCAGAACTAGATTCCTATGTTTTTTAGGACCAGATTTCCTGGTGTGTTTCTGTGTGGAGGAGACAGGAAGAGGCAGGAAGGACAGACTACTGTTGTCTAACGAACACTCTCCACACAGACATATCTGACTCTACACTCTCCACACAGAAACATCTGACTCTACACTCTCCACACAGACATATCTGACTCTACACTCTCCACACAGAAACATCTGACTCTACACTCTCCACACAGAAACATCTGACTCTACACTCTCCACACAGAAAAATCTGACTCTACACTCTCCACACGGAAACATCTGACTCTACACTCTCCACACAGAAACATCTGACTCTACACTCTCCACACAGAAACATCTGACTCTGCACTCTCCACACATAAATATCTGACTCTACACTCTCCACACAGAAACATCTGACTCTACACTCTCCACACAGAAACATCTGACTCTACACTCTCCACACAGAAACATCTGACTCTACACTCTCCACACAGAAACATCTGACTCTACACTCTCCACACAGAAATATCTGACTCTACTTCCTCTTCTGGCCAACAGATGGGTCAAAAGAATACCCACAATACACCCTCTGTAACAGACACACCCTCTGTAACAGACACACCCTCTGTAACAGACACACCCTCTACACCCTCTGCCTTTGTAACAGACACACCCTCTGTAACAGACACACCCTCTGTAACAGACACCCTCTGTAACAGACACACCCTCTGCCTCTGTAACAGACACACCCTCTGCCTCTGTAACAGACACCCTCTGCTTCAGTAACAGACACACCCTCTGCCTCAGTAACAGACACACCCTCTGCCTGAGTAACAGGCACACCCTCTGCCTCTGTAACAGACACACCCTCTGCCTCAGTAACAGACACACCCTCTGCCTCTGTAACAGACACACCCTCTGCCTCAGTAACAGACAGCCTCTGCCTCAGTAACAGACACACCCTCTGCCTCAGTAACAGACACCCTCTGTAACAGACACACCCTCTGCCTCAGTAACAGACACCCTCTGTAACAGACACACCCTCTGCCTCAGTAACAGACACACTCTGTAACAGACACACCCTCTGCCTCTGTAACAGACACCCTCTGCCTCTGTAACAGACACACCCTCTGCCTCAGTAACAGACACACCCTCTGCCTCAGAAACAGACACACCCTCTGCCTCAGTAACAGACACACCCTCTGCCTCTGTAACAGACACACCCTCTGCCTCAGTAACAGACACACCCTCTGCCACTGTAGCAGACACACCCTCTGCCTCTGTAACAGACACGCCCTCTGCCTCAGTAACAGACACACCCTCTGCCTCTGTAACAGACACACCCTCTGCCTCAGTAGCAGACACACCCTCTGCCTCTGTAACAGACACACCCTCTACCTCAGTAACAGACACCCTCAGTAACAGACACACCCTCTGCCTCAGTAACAGACATATAGTCTACTTATTCAACGCTGTACAGTACAAGTAACTGTTGTGAGACTTACATGAAGTATCTAGATGATTGCTGTAGAATGATGAAGGTTAAAAAGGTTAACAAGGTTAACAATGAGACAATGTTGTCATGTAATAGTTATGTAATAGTTACATGATCACAGGATCTGATAATGACGTAAAAGGCGTAAAAGGAAGGAAAAATGACGTAAAATGACGTAAATGACGTAAAAGGAAGGAAACAGTCATATGTATTGCCACTAGTGGTAAACAGTTCACTAGAGCTCCTTTCTGGCAGACAAGTCTCTCAAGATTCTATTTGAATCTGTGGCAAACCTGTGGCCAAAATATTTATTGCCAATAGTGGCAATCATGTTTACCGGAAGCCGTTTCGAGTGAAAACATGAATTCCAAGACAAGTAACTGTTGATGAGCATTCAAGGTGATTAGAAAAAATTGTTGGAAAATTAAAACCAAGCTAGCTACCTACAAAAGTTGTCCGGTCAGTATCTAACTTATTAATACATTTCCTAATACATGTTAAAATGACATTAACTAATTGATGGCTAGTTAGCAATGGAATGTATTATGGGATAGAATGATAAGAGTTATTTTATTTTGGAATTGAACAAGTCAGTAAAAACAAACGATGTTGTCCTGTCTGAGTTGGCGCCCCCCCCCCCTGGGTTGTGCCGTGGCGGAGATCTTTGTGGGCTATACTCGGCCTTGTCTCAGGATGGTAAGTTGGTGGTTGAAGATATCCCTCTAGTGGTGTGGGGGCTGTGCTTTGGCAAAGTGGGTGGGGTTATATCCTTCCTGTTTGGCCCTGTCCGGGGGTATCATCGGATGGGGCCACAGTGTCTCCTGACCCTCCTGTCTCAGCCTCCAGTATTTATGCGCAGTAGTTTATGTGTCGGGGGGCTAGGGTCAGTTTGTTATATCTGGAGTACTTCTCCTGTCTTATCTGGTGTCCTGTGTGAATTTAAGTATGCTCTCTCTAATTCTCTCTTTCTCTCTTTCTTTCTCTCTCTCTGAGGACCTGAGCCTCAGGACTACCTGACAACTCCTTGCTGTCCCCAGTCCACCTGTCCGTGCTGCTGCTCCAGTTTCAACTGTTCTGCCTGTGGCTGTGGAATCCTGACCTGTTCACCGGACGTGCTACCTGTCCCAGACCTGCTGTTTTCAACACTCTAGAGACAGCAGGAGAGGTAGAGATACTCTGAAGGATCAGCTATGAAAAGCCAACTGACATTTACTCCTGAGGTGCTGACTTGCTGCACACTCGACAACTACTGTGATTATTATTATTTGACCATGCTGGTCATTTATGAATATTTGAACATCTTGGCCATGTTCTGTTATAATCTCCACCCGGCACAGCCAGAAGAGGACTGGCCACCCCTCATAGCCTGGTTCCTCTCTAGGTTTCTTCCTAGGTTTTGGCCTTTCTAGGGAGTTTTTCCTCGCCACCGTGCTTCTACACCTGCATTGCTTGCTGTTTTGGGGTTTTAGGCTGGGTTTCTGTACAGCACTTTGAGATATCAGCTGATGTGCGAAGGGCTATATAAATACATTTGATTGGATTTGATTTGACGTGTTGTGTTTGTTGACAAAAAACGATTTGTTGATCCAGGGAACCCCCCCCCCCCCCCATTTGTACTTCTTGTTTACACATGGAGGAAGCTTACCAAACCAGTTATTAGACCTCTTTGCCTTAGCCTTTGATGTTTTAGTTTTTTTGTTGTTAGCCCTGTTGTTTATTTTCCAATACCCAACATATTCAACACGCATCATATAGTATTGGTTGTATAACAATTACACCTACTGTAATTGAAAAAAGCTTCTCACTTTTCAATTGTTTTTTTACTGGTTTCAGTTTTGGATTTCATCACTAGGTGGAGACATTGACCATAGTACCCCACACCCTGACCACCAACCTGTACGGTTACCACACACTCTCTCATTAGCACCACCAGCTGAAGAGAGCTTTGTCCCTAATTGTCTTCCCCATGCCCTATGTGAACTTTCCCATTTCCTAAGTGATTATGCTGAAGAAGGCCATTAAAGGCCAAAACGTCAATATTTTAAACTTGACTAATAAAACTAAGATTTGTTTATGGTGAGCGAGCTTTGCACCTTTTCCTGTCCAATGATGTTTACAGATTTTTAGGTTGCACCTCAACTCATGTTGGTTGAACACCCTCTACTTCTTTCCAAATGGGAATACAGTGAACACATTTTATTGATACCAGTTTCAATCTGTCAGTGCCATTGACTGGCTAACGCTTGGCTAGCGCTTAGCTAGCTAGCTAACGTTAGCTATCATATTTTTGCACAATTAATGTGATAGCTAGCTAACGTTAGCTATCATATCTTTGCACAATTAATGTGATAGCTAGCTAACTAAGGATTTACCTAAACACTTATACTGTATTTCCTGTTGAATACGTTGCTGTCTTTATTACCAATACGCATTTCAATATGCTAGTGTCACTGTTCAATAGTATTTTAGCAAGCACACCAGCTAAGGTAACAACAATATTAGGTATTATTCTCATAAATGTAGCCCATACAGTCATCCTTTGTAACAATTAGATATTTCGTTGTTTTAAACTATTGGCTAGCGCATCTTGTTCATGTGTGTTTTTCCTTCTCTCTTTCTAGAAGTAATCAGTTACAGAGGGCAAAATGACAGATTGAGGCTTTCAATCAAACTGAGGCTTGACCTGTGCACCAGGTCAAGCAAGACTTCTTGCATGGATGGCTTTGAGATGTAAGTTAACAATAATTCATTTTTGAATTAGGCATAACTCAATTTTATGCTTTTCTTCCACCCAAGCCGTATATACCCGATTCAGGAAGAAGAGACAACTAGTAGACAATGATGAAGTCCCCAGTCTGGATTAAATATCATAACTAGTTGAAGACACATCTTGTATACTGTGGCTCTCTAGGAACAGTTGGCCACACATTAAAACATAGATTTAGTAGGCCTAAGTCCCAGTTTATGCTAACTACATTGTTTGTTTATAAAGCATTTATACAAGGCAGAAACGTTGTTTCCCTGCTGAAAAATATATAGAAGGCCAGTTTCAGTGAGAAGCATAGAAACACGCATAGCAACATGCATAGAAACACGCATAGCAACATGCATAGAAACACGCATAGCAACACGCATAGCAACACGCATAGTAACATGCATAGCAACATGCATAGCCACACGCATAGCAACACGCGTAGAAACACACATAGCAACACGCATAGCAACACGCACAGCAGCATGCATAGTAACATGCATAGCAACATGCATAGCCACCAAGGCAACTTTGTAACAGCTGACCCAGTTTTTCCAAAGCCAAACCCGCTGGGTCCAGCCGCTGAATCTACCTTTTAAGATACTAAAATCTCAAATGTTTTCAGTATGCTAATGCTGATTTTTTTTTGTGTTTTCTGATTGTTTCAGTTCATGCATTTAACAAGCTTTGGACGAAGGACTTCCATAGACTGTCATCTCCAAAGTTCACTCAAAAAGGCAATAGTTGTGAACTGGGCTTGATTTAGTTGTTGTTGTCTTAATTATCTACATTTTGTTAATTATCTTTTAAACATCCATTGGTTGAAAGCTATTGCTGAATTATCACTTGGCTCATGTAAATTCTGTAGTTGCCCCTTTAAACATCCTGAGGTCAACATCTCCATAGTGTTCACATTGTAGCTACATAAACATGTTAAATAAACTCTTTATTTGGGAAATATCCCGTCTTTGCTCGTTTCATCATTAGCATAATTTGGATTTATTTGTATATTTTAAGATATTGAATACATGTTGTTTAGTATATTTAGCATGTTTAGTTCTCCCTGTGAGAAGAAAGTTAATTTAAAGTTAATTTAAAGTTATATGTGATTGGGTTTATGAAGATACAACATTTCAATGTTGTTAACACACAGTAACCAAAAACCTGGATCTCATTTGCATATTCATGTTCGCCACAAGTTTCCCAGAATTGTTTGCCAGAAGTTTACATGTTTTTTAGATAAGGGGTTTTGAACATACAACAGTTTTCATGTTTATCATCAACATACTCACCTTAAATATTTCTAGGTGGCAGTTTCCTGCTGGTTCCCTAGTGGCTACGAACTCTCCTTCCTGTAACTCTGATTGGCCGTTTGGAAGGTGTGTCTGCTCCGAGACAGTTAGAGCATCCTTGGAATCCAGGTAATTTCCTGAGTGTCCCTCTCCTCCCTCCCCGCTTTCTCTCTCTTCCACTGTAGACAGACATTCTAAGGGATCTCTGTCTACCTCTGTCTCTCTCTCTTTCTGAGTCTCTCTCTCCAGCCTTGAGTGTGGCTCGTGATTCTCTACTGTGGCTACAGACGTGTGCCGCGTCTGTCTCTCTGTCTGTCTATCCATCTGTCTGTCCGTCTCCAATGAGGTCACACACACCAGGCCGTTAACGCTTGGTGAGTCCGGACTCACCCTCCAGGCCTCCAGCATCACCTGAGGAGACCGTCTGCCTATTAGAGGAGGGGGTGAGGCAGGGTTACAGGCAGGGGAGCGAGGGGAGTGAGGGGTCAGGGGTGAGGCGGGTGTTGGGGGACACTCTGGGTGGTCCTCACTGCGGAGGGTCAGGGACACACTGTGGACGTAGTCCCCCAGATGCTGCCCTGCTCTGGGGGAGCCCACCAGCGACCGCTCCCCTTCCTCCTCTGGAGGAGAGAAGGAGCGAGAAGACGTCCGCCATTTTCTAGCCGTCTCCGCAACGTTGCTGAAGAACTTAATCAGACCCCCAAAATGTCCGCCTTTGCCGTCAGAGTGCTTTGGAGCCGCTGGTTGAAAGTCCCTGACGCTCTCGAAGTCCACTGAGCCGTAGTCAGAGTCCATGGTCTTGTCCAGTGTGTGGAGCTCTGAGTCAAAACTCCTCTCTGAGTAGGCCGGGTTCCCCTTCCCCAGGACAGAGATCCTCCTCAGGTAACTCCACACGTCAGCTCTCTTAGATCTCCTCCCACCCAGCAGGACCTTGGGGCTGCCCCTCACACTCTGCTCCTCACACACTCCTGCTGAGGTACTGTTACAGTTAGAGGAGTGGTTGGCCTGCGCCTGGACCTGAGGTCTCTTGGAGCAGGAGATTCTCTCTGTGGGCTTAGAGCCGTTCTGGGTAAGAGGCTCCACTAGTGAGTGAAGATGGTGTTTGTCCAGGGTAGCTGTCAGATCCATGTCCTCAAATGAGCAGTCGAACTCGGCGGTGTGTCCGGCATATGAATGCCTCTTTGCACGGTGGCGGAGTGTGCTCCTACAGGGGTGCAGGCCGGGCGAGGGGAGGAAGTCCCGGCAGAACGAGTCGTCCTCCGTCTCTCCATCTCTGAACTTAGTGCTGGACCCAGACATCTTACCCACCCTCCCCTTGAAGACACCCGTAGAGCGGAGTTTCTTGATGGAGCGGACCTTGTCAGCAAAGGACAGTTTAGGGATGAAGGCCTCCTCTCCAGGGAGGATCATGGAGTGAGGTCTTCTGTTATCCAGCTCTGAGGCCACTCTACGCCGGGTCAAGATCTTCCAGATGCCCCCAGTCGTTCTTGTTCTACGGTTGACCTCCGGGCGCTCCTTTCCAGGTGTCTGAGGGGGTGCCTGGGTGTCTGCCTGTCTATCCCCAGTCTCCTGCCACTCTCTCTGGGCTTGGCCTGGCCCCGGACCTTCTCCATGACCCTCTCTCTTCTCAGTCTCCTGGATAGATATGGTGCCAGTTTCATTCTGCACATCCAGAGACACGTTGAAGACTTTATTGACGAACCCGTTGGGGTCGTTGCTGTGGGAGGCGGGGCTGTCCGTGTGTTCCATCCTCTCTCATCTCATCCTACTACAGCTCTGTCAGTTATCAGCTCAGTCAGCTATCAGCTCAGTCAGCTATCAGCTCTGTCAGTTATCAGCTCCGTCAGCTATCAGCTCCGTCAGCTATCAGCTCAGTCAGCTCTGTCAGTTATCATCTCTGTCAGCTATCAGCTCAGTCAGCTATCAGCTCCGTCAGCTATCAGCTCTGTCAGTTATCAGCTCCGTCAGCTATCAGCTACGTCAGCTATCAGCTCAGTCAGCTATCAGCTCAGTCAGCTATCAGCTCCGTCAGCTATCAGCTACGTCAGCTATCAGCTACGTCAGCTATCATCTCCGTCAGCTATCAGCTCAGTCAGCTATCAGCTCTGTCAGCTATCAGCTCAGTCAGCTATCAGCTCCGTCAGCTATCAGCTCAGTCAGCTATCCGCTCCGTCAGCTATCGGCTCCGTCAGCTATCGGCTCCGTCAGCTATCGGCTCCGAACCGCACCATCTCTTTCACTCCCACACACACCTGGAGAGACAAAACACACAACACAACAATTTGTGAACTCTCTTATACTCACACACACAATTCAATTCAAATCAATGAAAGAACCCTGTATTTATCTCTGAGGTGCAATAAGAACCCTGTATTTATCTCTGAGGGGCCATAAGAACCCTGTATTTATCTCTGAGGGGCAATACGAACCCTGTATTTATCTTAGAGGGGAATAAGAACCTTGTATTTATCTCTGAGGGGCAATAAGAACCCTGTATTTATATCTGAGGGGCCATAAGAACCCTGTATTTATATCTGAGGGGTAATAAGAACCCTGTATTTATCTCTGAGGGGCAATAAGAAACCTGTATTTATCTCTGAGGGGCAATAAGAACCCTGCTTTTATATCGGAGGGGCAATAAGAACACTGTATTTATATCTGAGGTGCAATAAGAAAACCGGTGCTATTGTAAAAAGATTGGAGACTTTGCATGAGTCTTTATTCATAATATGTCATACAGACCTGACCACACATCAGATACATCACATACAGACACAGATACAGATACATATACAGATACAGATACAGTACAGATACAGTACAGATACAGTACAGATACAGATACAGATACATATACAGATACCGATACAGATACAGATACAATACAGATACAGATACAGATACAGATACAATACAGATACAGATACAGATACAGATACAATACAGATACAGATACAGTGGAAATACAGTACAGATACAGATACAGATACAGATACAGTACAGATACAGATACAGATACAGTGGAAATACAGTACAGATACAGATACAGTACAGATACAGATACAGATACAGTGGAAATACAGTACAGATACAGATACAATACAGATACAGATACAGTGGAAATACAGTACAGATACAGATACAGATACAGTACAGATACAGATACAGATACAGTGGAAATACAGTACAGATACAGATACAGATACAGATACAGATACAGTGGAAATACAGTACAGATACAGATACAGATACAGATACAGTACAGATACATATACAGATACAGATACAGTGGAAATACAGTACAGATACAGATACAGTACAGATACAGATACAGATACAGATACAGATACAGTACAGATACAGATACAGTACAGATACATATACAGATACAGATACAGTGGAAATACAGTACAGATACAGATACAGTACAGATACAGATACAGATACAGTACAGATACAGAGATACAGATACAGATACAGATACAATACAGATACAGATACAGTGGAAATACAGTACAGATACAGATACAGATACAGTACAGATACATATACAGATACAGTGGAAATACAGTACAGATACAGATACAGTACAGATACAGATACAGTACAGATACAGATACAGATACAGTACAGATACAGATACAGATACAGTACAGATACAGATACAGTACAGATACAGATACAGATACAGATACAGTACAGATACAGATACAGATACAGATACAGTACAGATACAGATACAGATACAGATACATATACAGATACCGATACAGATACAGATACAATACAGATACAGATACAGATACAATACAGTACAGATACAGATACAATACAGATACAGATACAGTACAGATACAGATACAGTACAGATACAGATACAGATACAGATACAGATACAGATACAGTACAGATACAGATACAGTACAGATACAGATACAGATACAGTACAGATACAGATACAGATACAGATACAGATACAGTACATATACAGATACAGATACAGATACAGATACAGTACAGATACAGATACAGTACAGATACAGATACAGATACAGATACATATACAGATACCGATACAGATACAATACAGATACAGATACAGATACAATACAGTACAGATACAGATACAATACAGATACAGATACAGTACAGATACAGATACAGATACATATACAGATACAGATACAATACAGATACAGATACAGTGGAAATACAGTACAGATACAGATACAATACAGTACAGATACAGATACAGTACAGATACAGATACAGTACAGATACAGATACAGATACATATACAGATACCGATACAGATACAGATACAGATACAGATACAGATACAGATACAATACAGTACAGATACAGATACAGATACAGATACAATACAGTACAGATACAGATACAGTACAGATACAGATACAGATACAGATACAGTACAGATACAGATACAGATACAGATACAGATACATATACAGATACCAATACAGATACAGATACAATACAGATACAGATACAGTGGAAATACAGTACAGATACAGATACAGTACAGATACAGATACAGATACATATACAGATACCGATACAGATACAATACAGATACAGATACAGTGGAAATACAGTACAGATACAGTGGAAATACAGTACAGATACAGATACAATACAGTACAGATACAGATACAGTACAGATACAGATACAGTACAGATACAGATACAGATACATATACAGATACCGATACAGATACAGATACAGATACAGATACAGATACAGATACAGATACAATACAGATACAGATACAGTGGAAATACAGTACAGATACAGATACAGATACAGTACAGATACAGATACAGTACAGATACAGATACAGTACAGATACAGATACAGATACATATACAGATACCGATACAGATACAGATACAGATACAGATACAGATACAGTGGAAATACAGTACAGATTGCTAATTGCTGTTTGTGTAAGACTGGTGCATAAAGAGTGGAGTTCAAGAAGCTATGGATGCATCCTCAATGGCAGCCTATTTCCCACAGTGCACCACTTGTGACCAGGGCCCAACAGCAGTGGCTTATATAGGCAATAGGGTGCCACTTGGGAGAAGACCCTATCTCTCATAACGTGTAACACATGAACTAACATAGTAGTACATGGTCTTATAACACATAACATAGGAACGTACATGATCTTACATGAAACATTCTATACAGGCATACATAACTAGCAAACAATGTTCAGTATTTGAGATGAGCTAATGTAGGTTGACTAGAAACAAGGGAGTCTTTCATCTTGTGTGCTGTACAGTGGTCTCCTTAAAGTGAGTCAGCATTATTTAAACCCCCACCCCCATACCCCTCTATACCCCCGCGAGCCACATTAGCCCAAGTAATTATACAGAAGACAGCGGCACACGAACACACATACACCAGGATCCTGCGTTGCCGTGGAAACCGAGCTCTACGGAGGTGGTGGTGATGTGTGTGTGCAGCAGCAACGTTTGTGTGTTTTTGCATGCGTTTGTGTGTTTGTGTGTGCGTGTGTGTACACGTGCTTGCATGCGTGCGTGCGAGCGTGCGTGTGTGCGTGTGTGCGTGCGTGTGTGTGTGTGTGCGTGTGTGTTGATATCACATGACATATCCCCTTCATCTGAGGAGGATGACTGAGAGCTAGGCCCAGCCTCCATTCACTCTCTGTTCCACATATTAATGCACTATACTAGTCCATGTCATTTGAGACAGGACTATGCCCTATTAGCCTACGTTATGTGAACCTACAGATCCATCCCACAAGAGTAGTTAGGCATACATGTAGTCAGATACAGTATTATAAATTAATCTAGGAGGTATGGCTTCATGTAGTTAGATACAGTATTATAAACTAATCTAGGAGGAATGGCTTCATGTAGTCAGATACAGTATTCTAAACTAATCTAGGAGGTATGGTTACATCATGTAGTCAGATACAGTATTATAAACTAATCTAGAAGGTATGGCTTCATGTAGTCAGATACAGTATTATAAACTAATCTAGGAGGTATGGTTACATCATGTAGTCAGATACAGTATTATAAACTAATCTATAAGGTATGGCTTCATGTAGTCAGATACAGTATTATAAACTAATCTAGGAGGTATGGTTACATCATGTAGTCAGATACAGTATTATAAACTAATCTAGGAGGTATGGCTTCATGTAGTTAGATACAGTAGGCCGTCATTGAAATAAGAATTTGTTTTTCACTGACTTGTTAAAAAAAGGTTAAAGAAAATAAATAAACATCATGTAGTTAGATACAGTATTATAAACTAAGAGGTGTAGTTAGATACAGTATTATAAACTAAGAGGTGTAGTTAGATACATTATTATAAACTAAGAGGTGTAGTTAGATACAGTATTATAAACTAAGAGGTGTAGTTAGATACAGTATTATAAACTAAGAGGTGTAGTTAGATACAGTATTATAAACTAAGAGGTGTAGTTAGATACGGTATTATAAACTAAGAGGTGTAGTTAGATACAGTATTATAAACTAAGAGGTGTAGTTAGATACAGTATTATAAACTAAGAGGTGTAGTTAGATACAGTATTATAAACTAAGAGGTGTAGTTAGATACAGTATTATAAACTAAGAGGTGTAGTTAGATACAGTATTATAAACTAAGAGGTGTAGTTAGATACAGTATTATAAACTAAGAGGTGTAGTTAGATACGGTATTATAAACTAAGAGGTGTAGTTAGATACAGTATTATAAACTAAGAGGTGTAGTTAGATACAGTATTATAAACTAAGAGGTGTAGTTAGATACAGTATTATAAACTAAGAGGTGTAGTTAGATACAGTATTATAAACTAAGAGGTGTAGTTAGATACAGTATTATAAACTAAGAGGTGTAGTTAGATACAGTATTATAAACTAAGAGGTGTAGTTAGATACAGTATTATAAACTAAGAGGTGTAGTTAGATTCCGTTTTATAAACTAATCTAAGACTAGAAAATATCCTTCACTAGAAGTTGAACAATAGTCCAAGAATGTGTCAACTGTACTATATATATATATATATATATATATTTTATAATAATATGATTTAAAATGATACTATTCTATATAAATGATACTATTCTATATAAATGATACTATTCTATATAAATGATACTATTCTATATAAATGATACTATTCTATATAAATGATACTATTCTATATAAATGATACTATTCTATATAAATGATACTATTCTATATAAATGATACTATTCTATATAAATGATACTATAATTACATATAGGCCTATATACTCTATAAACTAGAACAGGTGTAATTTATTCAATATTACTTGGATTAAAATAGGCTGTTATTAAATATTCATAAAATGGAGAAGAAAAAAATATATGCCAACAAGACATTCTAAATATGAAAAATCTGCCTCACGTTATGTTTATTTATTGTTTTAAATTGGCCTGCAGAAACGTCAAAGTTAACTGAAAAGTGCATAGTTGATTAATAAATTAGGATAGGCAACGGTAAGAATCGGCTAGAACAGTTTGACAATGATTGTTTTCTCATCTAAGTAATCCATTTAACAATAATCTGTTTATAGCCTCTATGGCAATTTATTGACGATAACAGACGTAACAAGCAAGAAACGTTACGGAACATGCGTTTAGAAAATTGTTGTTACTTACCAATCGGCTTTCAAGAGCTGAAACTCCTCAATAATTCTGGACAAAACGTCATCTTTCAATTACAGTAAATGGGATGCAAAAACAGCGGTTGACTTCGCACCTGGTAAACTTTTTATATCCATGAGTAACGCTGAAATTATGCTGTGGCGAGTTTTCAGGCGAAGTCTTTTGACGTGGGCTAATCTCCTTGGGTTCTAGAAATCCTCCTCAAAACTCTGAAATGTTCAAAGTTTTCTCCCTGAGCAGAGAGAATGATGAACACTCTTGCCCTTTAAACTCAAGCAGCAGACGCCGACAGTCAGATGATAAAACGCTCTTACGCAGACAGTGGATAGAGGGACCGACAACATACGATCAGCAGCCAGAGCGCAAAACACACACGCACTCACATGCTCACACACACACACACACACACACACACACACACACACACACACACACACACACACACACACACACACACACACACTTATACTTACACTTACACTTACACGCACTTACACACACACTTACACTTACACACACACACACACTTACACACACACACACTTACACACACACACACACACACACACACTTACACACACACTTACATTTACACTTACACTTACACACACACACACTTACACACACACTTACACACACACACTTATACTTACACTTACACTTACACACACTTACACACACTTACACTTACACACACACACAAACTTACACACACACTTACACTTACACATACTTAAGGCATATTTTAGCAATTAAATGTACTTCTTATAGTTAAGTACCATATATTTCAAACCAAATACTTGTAGACTTTTACTCAAGTAGTATTTAACTGGGTGACTCACTTTTACTGGAGTCATTTCCTATTAAGGTATCTTTACTTTTACTCAAGTATGATAATTGGGTCCTTTTTCCACCACCACACACACACACACACACACACACACACACACACACACACACACACACACACACACACACACACACACACACACACACACACACACACACACACACACACACACACACAGAATAGATGTATTGAAACAAATGACCTTGATAGACCTAGTTTCCTAAAAATATGCTGTATATCAGTTTCTGTTGAATTATAATTAGTAAACTGCCCACTAGTTCATTTAAGTAGCCCAATAACCTTAGCGATATAATGGTTCAAGTTAAACATGTCAGTGAAAAGATGTGATTGACTGAACAGTGGTTTCATTGGCTGGACCCGCTTTCAGGAATTGCTTTGAATGTGAAAATCCTTCCATTGAAAGGACACAATGGGAGAGAGCACACAGGGGAAACTGAATTCACAGAATCTAAACAGCTTCAGAGTCTTTTAGCTGTGAAAGAGGAGATGGTAGGGCAGGGGACTAAATTTAAACGTTTCCTCTCTGTCCTGTTTCTGGCCCATTGTCATCACATGGCGTTCTCCCTTCTACACAGGAAGCAGTGGATCTTACAGCAAAGGGGGTGGAGGGGACTATTTGGCTGACAATGGCAGGAAGCCTGTCTGAATGTATGTAACAGTCTGTCTCTGTGTGTGTGTGTCCGCCCTCCTGTGGACCAAAGAACCCT